>NC_050584.1:64200000-64370000 GCF_013368585.1 Megalops cyprinoides | reverse complement strand
ATCCCCTTCTGACAGCTACAGGTATTTATAAGTAAAAAAGCTTCCAATCATTTTCTGCAGTACAACTATGATGGTGTGTTTTTTTGAAGTATAAGACAATAAAGGAGACAATATACTTATACTCTTAGCAAGAATGTGAGATGAAACTGTAGGAGGTACTCTACCGTTTAAACAGCAGAGAGTATCTGGGATGGTCGTGAGCCGGTTGTTGTGACAATCGAGGATTTCCAGAAGCTGTAAGTTTCCAATAGCCCCGGGAAGACACTCAATGCTGTTGTTCTCTATGTACATCTCTCTGAGATTCTAAACACAAGAACAACATCACAGTGTTTCCACCACTGCTCACAGGGGTCTTTCTACAAGATCTGAAAGATTCTATATTCTTGAAACATACCCTGAGTTGGGCGATGCTCTCATCAACAGATGTCAGCTTGAGTCCCTGGTCTTGGCCAAGATAGAGTCTCTCAAGGGATGGCAGGCCGCACACAGCTTTCGGGAAAGAGGGGAACTGGTTCCCGGTCAATCCAAGACATTTCAGCATGGGTAGCATCTGGATGCCCACAGGAATCTGTAGATGGACAGTTTTTCAAGTTTCAGTGGTGCTGTGAGAAACATTTTAAAATTGGACAAAAAAAACAACAAAAAACCAAGCTACTGTGTTCAAGGCTAAGTAATACATTGCATTACATTACTGTCATTTAGCAGATGGTCTTATCCAGAGTGACTTACATACAGTATGTTACAATTTTTAACATGTTATCCATTAATGCCATTATCCATTAATACATATCTGTAATACCGAATAATCTTAACCTCTCTCAGTTGACTGTCATCCAAAGACAGCTGTTCCAGGTTTTTCAGGTGGATGATCTCAGAGGGAAACTTGGAGAACCTGTTCTGGCTGAGGTCCAGAACCTGCATCCTCTGGAGGTTGCTCAGGTTGGGGTGAAGACCCCTGAGCTGGGTGTTTCTCAGGTACAGCACCTGCAGCGAGGTGAGGAGGCACACCTGAGGGGGGAGGGTCCGTAGCGGGTTGTCGGAGAGATCCAGCTCCACCAGGCTGGTGAGCGCGGAGAAGCAGCGGGGCAGCCCGGTCAAACGGTTCCGGGAGACGTCCAGGACAGCCAGGCGCCCCAGCTTGCGGAGGGACCCCGGCAGGGCCGACACCCTGTTGGAGCCCAAGAAGAGCTTCCTCCAGGTTGGCCCGCAGGCCCCGTCCGGCAGCGCCGCCAGCAGGTTCTGCCCCGCGTCCACGATCTCCAGTCGCGGCAGCCCACCGAGCCCGGTCGGCAAGACCTCCAGCTGGTTTCCCTGTACGTAAATCTCCCGCAGGTGGGACAGGTTGACGATCGCGCCGGGGAGCGTCGTGAGGCTGTTTGCTGAGAGCCCCAGCAGCTCCAGGCTGTGGAGGTTTTTGCAGATCCGGTCCGGAAGGTCCGTCAGGCCCAGCCCGTGGAGCCTCAGCTCCCGAAGGCCGCGGAGTCGCTGGACCACCTCCAGCAGGAGGCGCTGTCCGTCGGCCACCGGGTTGCCGCTCAGGTCCAGGGAGAGCAGCTGCGTCAGCCGCCCCAGCTCCTCGCAAACGTGTTCCAGTCGGTTTCCTTGGAGATAGAGCACCCGGAGATTCCGCAGCAGCCCGATCTTGGAGGGGAGGGTCTCTATGAGGTTCCCCTCCAGGTGCAGCTCCTCCAGGTGCTCCAGCTGCAGCAGGCTTGGCGGGAATGCCACCAGTCCGCGTGCAGAACAGTCCAGGAACAGAACCTTGTTCGTGCCACCTTTGAGCGCGGGGAAGTTCGCCGTCTCTGGCGCGCGCTCTCTGCCGGAGTCAGAGTGCGGCGCTGAGCACGCGGGGTCACAAAATCGGACAGAAAGCATTGTGGGGAAAAAATCAACAAAAATAACAGAGGAAAACAAATCAAATTTCCCTCAAATGCAAGTCGAGATTCTTTCTCGGTGCACATTAATACTGCAGAAATGGTGAAAACCACCGCCAGAGAAAAACAGCAAAGTTTAGATTAGTCCAGTACAGGCTGAGGCAGCTTTGCCAATACATTGCTAATACGAGCAGGAAAAAAATCCGTTTACAACAAATCGGAGAGTTCATTATAAATGTTACTACAAGCATTTGCCAAAAAGCCTACTACCAAAAAAACACTACCTTATGCACCGAAGCTTTCTCAACGCGTCAGGCAAGTTCTTCAACTTGGTATAATTATCTGTAAATTCGGCAACGCTACTGCCGTTTTCTTTTTTAATCGCACTTTCCTTCTTTATCGCCATGCACTTTGAACATGGCAGACTAAACTTACTTTAATCTTTAACGCACCCCCGTCGCTTCGAGTTCTTTTTTTGATGAATGCTTGATTACATAAAGTTGTAAACTTTCACCCACCCCTACACTTCTGATACCTCGCATTACGTGAAGGTAACGCTAGCAGACTAGTACTGTTAGGCAACTTGCCGTCAAAGCTCCTCCCTGTATCCATGGAAGCAGGGCACGCAGTCCGTCTTGGCTGTCAACAACGCGGCTCGTTACTACTTACTGAACTTCACTCCTCCGGGTGAATCTCTCCCGTCTCTCGTGTACCGACTAACGCCAGAATCTCCGAACATTCTCCGCGAAATGCTGGGAATTAAGGATGTTTCCGAGAGTGCGACACATCAATACGCACGCATGTACCGGTCAACACTCCGACTATTTGACTCTACCGTCTTTCCACCTTTGATACCGTTCATAATGTTTTTTTTCTGAATTACACAGGCCATATGTTCACATGCATTTAAGTCGCACAGGCAATATTTGTATGTGCAGTTATGGACCGACCAGATATTTTTGGTACCCCGATTAAACCAACTGTCACCATGCCCTGCCAGAACTTCACAGAAGCAAAATATTTTATACATTAATTTTTAATACAGAATAATTTGGGAAGGATTCCATATTCGAGTTCTACCTTTGGAACAGTTATCCATATTCATATCGTCTTCATTTTGCATGGTGTTAGGGTTACTGTCACCTAAGGACTGAACAATGATTATCATAAAACCACAAATGGAATTTTGAAAAAAAGATGACGTTTATTTGTTAACCAGTGCCTCCCTGATCGGGGAGGCGAGAGTAAAGGGAAAATCTTCAGTAGAGGAGAGGGGTGTCGCTTTCCGGAGTGCCTATCAAAGCCAGCGATGAGTTGCAGGCCATGTCACACTGCTGCCCTCTGCTGGGCGTCCAGTAGTAGTGCCTCCGAAGGCCGTGGGAGACCGCCAGATGCACGCCGCCGTCCACCTCGTAAGGGGACACGTCGGTGTGCTCCTCACGCAAGCGGCCGCTTTTAATGAGGCTGGCGAACGCCTGCAAGAGGGGGTGCGCAACAGGAAGCAACACAGTTAAAGAGAACAATACGTCAGCAGACGGTAGCACTCTCGGGTCTAAGATTTCTAAATTAAATGGCAGATTAATTTAAAAATCCACTAACCAACCACTGCCAGAAGGAGTCAGTTCCTGGCCAAGTCCCTGTTATGGGTCAGGTCTAGGGAGCTCAGCAGAGCCACATTTTCATTCTATGATATATTACGTATTTGCCAGACCAGAGCCCTTATCAGGAAACCCAGGACAACTTACATTTTGCATATTAACTATTTACACACCTGGGTATTTACTGACAGCTGTATTTACTGAATTAAGCCATGCTGAGTACCCTGCTCATGGGGGCAATAGCAGTGTCAATATTTCACCTTGGATTTGAACCTGCAACCTTGAGCTTGACTCATGCTGCAGTGCAGCCTGTCTGTACGATGTCAAGACTAGCCTTTCCTGGCTCAAAATATAATGATGAAAATGGCTGTAAAAGGAAAAACCAGCGTAACCTGACTGTGTGCTGTGGCATCAGGCAGGCCTCCCAATCCGCACCAGCACATGTTCAATCTACCGACTCTGGGGATCTCCTTATGGGCCAGCTTCTTGTGGGCTCCACGGCCACAGGAGCCGCAGCGGTAGTTTGTTAATTTATTTTATTTTAATAATTATTTTTAATTTATTTTTATTTTAATAAAAACTTTATTTTTATTTTAAAATGATGGCATAGCGGCAGTAGCCCAACCCCTGACTTCATGGAGCTGGCGGTGAAAAAGGTGACCCCCAAAATGCCGTTGTGCAAGTCCCAGTAATAGGGAACAGAGTAGAAATGACCTACAGTTGTGGTGGGCCCCAAACAAAGCACTGTATACCGGCGTCCCAGCTAAAACAAACAGTGTTAAACAAATGACCTAAATTGTATAGGCCCCCAGCAAAGGCTGTACTGGTATCCCTATCTAGATTGCTTTACAATTAAACACCAATGTCTTCATCACATTCAAAATTGCCACACAGATTTTCGCTCCCTCCTCCAGTCAGTAGGTCACCTGCATTACGTTACAGCCATTTAGCAGCCGCTCTTATCCAGAGCAACTTACACAGGTTACGGTTTTATCCATTTATACAGCTGGATATTTACTGAGGATATTCTGGGTTAAGTACCTTACCCAAGGGTACAATAGTAGTGCCCCAGCAGGGAATCGAACCAGCAACCTTTTCAGTTACGAGCCCTGCTCCTTACTACTATGCTAAACCGCTGTCCTGGAAGGCTAACCTGGAAGGGAAGCTGCCTGTAGGTGTATGGTTACGCTGCAGCATGTGCCGGATGAAACCTAGAACAAAAAGCGTGCGTGTGCATGAGGGGTGCGTGTGACGTTAGCCCTAACAGCGCCACTGCAGGGTGATTATGCGGAAACACCGATGACGCCGTCTCACCACGCACGCCGGCTCCTCCAGCTTATTGCCCCAGATGTATATGTGGGAGAGGGAGGAGCTGACCTCCATGGCCTTGGCCAGTGACACCAGCCCCAGTGCTCCGATGCTGTTGCTGGGTATGGAGAGCCTGCAGGAGGGAAGCAAAGAGGGTCACCTTCATCATGGCTACAGCACAATCGCTCCCCATCTCACCTGTAACACAGGGTCCTTTCCTCATATTTTGGGATTCTTTTTAAACCCGTTGGTAACTGCCTGTTTCCCAGCTCTAGGTGAAGAACTGTGCAAAGAGGTAGAATTACAAGTAGAAAATTCCACTTCACTGGCGTAACTATCCAGGTGAATATAACTGTTATGAGCCAACACACTCAAACAATGGCTGGGTGGTGTTATAGAATCACAACTTTAAGAGCCCTCTCCTATATGGTCACCTTGCAGAAAGTCTCACCTGTGGGAAATTATTATGTGCTGCTGATCGCCCTTTTACGAAACCGAACCCAGAGTCTATGAAGACCAAAAAAAAAAAAAAGAAAAAGGACGTGACGTACGCTCTCAGGCTGCCGTTGTGCAGGGAGATGGCTTCGGCGAGGTGTGCCGCTCCCTCGTCCTCTATTCGGTTGCAGGACAGGTCCAGTATCTGGATGGCGGAATTCTGCCTCAGCAGCTCCGCGAGACGCCGGGCCCCGTCCCGTGCAATCCTGTTGCTGCAAAGGCGATGAACGCGTTTCAGGACACGTGATTTTACGCCGCTCGCCGCACTTACTGAAGTTTCTCGAAGCGCCTCCGTTCTCTCGGTGAGACACCAGTTATCACGGCACACATGGTGGTTTGGCGATCGTGTCCACTGCACTTTCAGGAGGGATTTACCAGCGAAGGTCCAGGTAGCGGAGGGTGACGTTGGCCCTCAGCGCCTCGCACAGTCTCTCCACGCCCGAGTCCGTCATGCCATGCTTCCCCAGGTGCAGCTCCTGAAGGCCCTCGTTCACCTTCAGCATCTGAGCGAAATGCACTGCTGTCTCCTCCTGGGGAAAAAAGAAATAGGGGGGGGGGGAGTTGCCATGAAATACGAAGGGCAGAACTTAGAGCACTGTTTGTGGATTCACACCCAGACGTGAAAAGTATTTGTACTTCTGATCAAACACCGCCACCAAACACTTCAGTAACAGTGCTAAAATCACTTCACCTCAATCCCCACCCCCTAACACCTGCTACTTGTATCACTTGTGTTACTTGCTGTTTATTTCAGGTGTAGTGTCGCAATGTGTTTTAGATTCTGTGATCTAGTGACTGTGATGTATGGTACTATACTTGGCTTCCCTTGCCTAATCAGTGTGGTAGGGCTTGAAAAGTGAGACACTCACACTCACTGGTCTGAGAGTGTTGTTAGCCTGGTCTGACACTGTTGTTCATTCAACCTGAATGAATACACTTCTGTTCTTTCGTGCTGAATGTTGCTTTAGATAAGAGCATCTGCTAAATCAATGTAACGTAAAAAAAAAAAAATCTAAATGTGTAATGGTAATGCAGACTCCACAAGTGCAAATTCAGTGATATGCAACATTTTCTGACCAATAGAATTACAGTTCCGTATTCTGTCCACCACTAACAATCAGCCGTCTGCTTAGTCCTACCTGATGACTGAAGAGCAGGGGTCGACTGAGGTCAATGGCCCGGATGCAGTTGTTGCTGCTCAGGACTATAGCGTAGCCAATTACACTCTGCGTGACCTGACAGAGAGAGACAACACTTTCACTGGGTACTCGTGCATTAGATGCACAGCATGTCTACCTTACTGGACAAGAACAGAGTGACACTATTCTCCTCATTGCGCGAAAGAACCACTTTCTACCAATGATCTGCGCAGACAGCTCCGAGCTTCCCGCACTCTCTAACGCAGTACCAGATCACAGTCTGAGACATCCAGCTCCTCTAAAGTGGAATTCATCTGCAGCATCGTGGCCAAGTGCATGGTGCCTCTAAAGCCCAGCTTATTCCCCGTCATCCTTAACGTTTTCAACGTCGTGTTCAGCTGTAAAAAGACAGAAAAAAGAGTGTTGTATGCAGCGCAAAAAACGCGTTCAGTAAGTTATGAGAAAGCACTCAGAAGGGGGGCGGGCAGTGTATGACGAGAGAGTGAATGTAATTCACCTACGTGTAGACACTTGGCAATGGCTATGGCTCCGTCAGCTTTTATGTCGTTGGCCATGAGACTCAGAGACCGAAGGGACACGTTCTCCTGTAAAGAACAAACATTCGCCATGTTACGGGGGGGGGCTTGTGGCGAGACGATATGGCAAAAGCCATGAAACACGTCAACATCGGTTAAACTGTGCAAACATACTAAAAACTAACGTGTTACCGCCCGTATTACTCTACAGTCTAAAACTGTCCTGAAAGAACAACATAATTACCAATACCTGGAATCCATTTCATACTGGTACTGACTGGCATGCAAGTATAACCTCGCAAAGCTTCACAGTAAGGCATTCTATGCATGTCAGATACACTGTATTATGCGCTTCTTTTAAATTTAGAGGAAAGATGCATTTATAATTCTGGGGAAGTTTCGGAGCTTTTTGCTGTGCCCAGCCTCTCGAAAATGACGCTTTGCCTCGCGTTGGTTACTATCGCAAACTTAGGTAAGCGTACAGTACCTGGAGGAGGGCGGCGAGGTGCTTGGCTCCGTCGTCTGTGATGTTGTTGTATCTCAAATCCAGGGCTGCAAAAAGGTCGAAATAAACCTAGCTGATATTACACTAACAGCGGGAAAAACAAGGTACCCCAAAAATATTTTTCTAAATTTTGACATTTTTCAGTTTTAATACTGTTAAAAGACCTCTTCATATCCTTACACTTCCACAGCAAATGAAAAAAAGTTATGATATGAAAAAAATATATCGTCTTTTCAATTTAAGTTAAAAAGAACGAAACTACATAAGTAACAACGCTTGCTGAGAATAACTCCACTCCATTCGTTGAATCGGGCAAATTTCGTGTAGAAAATTATTGGTCTACTGGTTTTCCACAAATGCAATCAAATGCACCATGGATTAAGTACACAACATTTCAGCATGCTGTAGAGAACAAGTTAATTAGCTATATAAAAAGCAAACCGCAAGCACGTACGAAGACTCTTGGCTTAATGAAATGTAATGTCTGTTCATTTTTTTCACCCAGATCTCCTGAATTAGGGTGTAGCACGGTACCTTTCACAGACGCGTCATTGCGGAGGGTTCCGGACAGCGCAAGCACGTCGTCATCGGTCAGCTTTTGAACCGGCGGCAGCCTGCTGTCCCCTGTCAGTCTGAGCACGACCTCCCTTGTTCAGAACAGGCGTAACATGTTTTATCTGGTTACATTTGAATTTTCATTTTGTCTCTCTCTTTGCAAGAATTGACTGCCGAGCTACGTAGCTAATGAATATCAAAATTAAGACGTAAAAGCTGGTTATCTTACTGTTCGCAAGCCCCGTCCTTACCCTGTCTGTCCGTCTGCTTCTTCCAGCACTTGCAAAACGTACGGATTGATGGGCAGCTGAAGCTCTGAACAGACGGCGGAGTAGCGCTCTTTCATGGTTCCCATTTCGACGATCAAAAGCAGCAGCAGCAGCCCACGTTAAGTGAAGTCCAGGCAGCAACGAAAGCTATCCAGAGTTAGCCTACTTGCTTCGTTATTTAACTGCAACTTTTCTGACCAACTTCTGCCGAACACTTTTCGTAATGAGAGAACGTGTCGGTTAGATATCGGTTCATATCGTATTCCGCGAAGATTGTTAAATATGTTGTTAGATAGCAGATAGCTAAGCTACCTAACAAAATGAGGAACACCAAACTCCCCGCTTGCCTTGCTACATCCACCTTCCCAAAATAAATGAAATTTGCTGCATTCTACTCCATGAAATCTATCAACTGTTTGAATTCCTATGGCAACCACTCATGCGCACTAGCAGCATCTTGGCACGCCGTGTTAAGGCAGCTGCCCAAGGTAGCCTACTAGTCTGTGTAACAACGCCTTTGACTAAAATAAAGAATGGTTGAGTTAATATCTTGGTTTCACACTGGACCTTATCGTACCGGACCTTTCAAGGTCAAGTTGCGATAGGGTGGGCGATAACCTCCTAGATCTGCACATCTCGTCTGCGAGGCTTCCTGCACGTTTCTTCCTGCGTCTTCGGTTTTCAGTAGTTATGCACGAACCTGTCTCACAAAATTATATATGCAGACAGTCATAACCAGCCATATGAAAATATAATGAATAATACCTCACTGCCTCGAGTGCCACCACACGTGTACGCTACAGGTTTTCTTTGTGCGTTTCATCACGCCAGTTTATGTGGGTCAATGAAATCCGCTGTCCTCTCGTTAACCAAATATAAACATTTCACTGTATGGTACTATGCACTTCTAGTTAAAAAGATGTGTTTTATTTCACTGATGCTTTGGTAGTCGTCAGTACACGACAGGCCTTCATAAAACAGAAGTTAACGAAAGAACGCATAGACATACATCAGTCTAATTACCACAAAAGCGAAATGACAGGGTTTTGTAGACGTACACAAAGACCTGCGCTGGCTTTTCGCTACCAGCTGCAAGGTTCCGTTCATTCACCCTCCAAGAAACGGGACGTCGAATTATAATCGTTGCTGGACGTTGTTGGAGTGTGAATGACCTGTGCAACTAGCGGTACAGTTTGTTAGGAACAACATGGTTATCCACCTTCGAAGGGGTTTAACAACATTGATGTCTGGTGCCCACACGTGCAGAAGACTTCCAGTAGTCATTTTATTTTAATGCCAAAATATAAAGTGGAATTATTTGTTTGGGTCAAACTTGTGAGATGCTATGACTGACTTACAGAGAACCCTTCAGAACAGAAGAAAAACCCCTCCGTAAAAAAAATTAAAATAAAATAAAAATACACAAGGGTTTTGATTATGTATTTTAAACAAGCAGAACGCTGCCATGGGGATGAATTTCATTCCTGAACATATAACACCACCCATAGAATGTGCAACAGTCACAACACTAAGCAGTTCAGCTCCACTAACATTTCCGAGTGGTCTGAATGTGCATTTTTCACACCTTCACACCACTGGGGATTCTTGAGAAGGTGGAAAACTAAGGGGCATTTTTAGAAAAGAGGAAAAAAAGTATTTGTATTTTACTGATCCTGAGAAGTTAGTTAATAATAATAACATTCGAGTTCTGTTGCATTTCCGAAGCACACAAAAGTCACGCAGTGTCAGTGTCCAACAGACTTCATTTGAAACTGAGGTGAGCTCCATTCTGTCCATCACCTTATCCGTTTACTTACCAGATGCCCACAGAGTTAATGTCACTTCACTCCGCTACAAATGATACATTCTGTAAGCTATGTAGAAAGGTGGGTATTTACTGCAACAGAACGCCTCTCTCCCCTTCAACATCTCACCTGAGCATCAATTCCACAATATTGACAGTAGTCCAGGTTCCAGCCCACTATTCCACACTAAAGTCCCCGTGCAGAGTGATATTAACAAGCATGAGGCACCCGTTCCCCTTCCTCCTAGCCCTTTCTCTCTACCCAGAGGGTGCAGCTCTCAACAAATACAGTGGAATAATATATTTTTTTTCAGGTACCTGCACAAAGCGAACAGTCAGAATGCTAAGCAGTTCACCTCTGCAGACACTGCAGGGACTGGGGCAAAGTATTATAACCTGTCCGGCTCCTACGGGCATCTAAGACGGGATGCTCTGTACAGCGTTCCACGGAGAGCTGGGGCGGGGCGCCGAGAGGAACAAGGAGCAGCGCGGTGGACGGGGGTCTCAGTTGATTGGCTGGAGGAGGGCGATCTGCACCTCCGATTGGCTGGCGGCTGCAGCGGCGGCGGCGGCTCTCGTCAGCAGCTCCGCCGTGCCGGGTCCCGGGGGCAGGCGGGAGATGAGCGTCTGGTGGTCGATGGGGATGTTCATAGGGAAGGAGACGTGCACGGGGTCCTGGCGGAGCTCCTCTGCTCACGCGGGGCGCGGAGAAACAGACAAAATGCAGGCGTTAGGGCGGGAGCGACCAGGAGCGACCAGGAGGACAGGGGCATAGGGCGAAATCCGGGGGCTTACCTTTGTGTACTTTGACTTTGTGCTTCCTCAGGTACTTCGCGTCCGTGTAGCTGTTCCCACAGAACTCGCACTCAAAACGCTTCCCACCTGGGAGAGCGAAAAAATACGGGGATGACGTCTGGGTATGTGTGCTTTCAGGCACTGCCTGTTGCTTATTTTCCTGACTTTGACTTTGCACTAAGTCACAAACAGCTGAAGAACATTGAGCTGTGATGGCAATTTTAACATAGGCCATGAATCAGGCAACAGTGGCAATGAAATGATTTTTTGACCACCTGGCTAAACATGTGGACAACAGTGGTGGCACAGATGAAGACACAGCCCCTCACCTGTGTGACACAGCAGGTGTTTGTTGAGGTCTTCTAAGGACAAGAAACCTTTCCCGCATATCAGACACATGTGAGGGGAATCTCCTGTTCAGGACCAAAGACATGACGGTCAGCCCCGCCCCTCCATTACTGCTTCTGTTTAAAACTTGAAGCAACGAAGATGAAATATAACAAAAAGCAGCCGGAAAAAGATGAATTCTCTGCCGACTAAGTGCTGCCGGAGAATAAACAAGTGCTTAAGAGTGTCTGCAAGGCTGCAGTGAATACGTTTACATTACACATGCTTAGCCAACATTCTTATCCAGAGGTACTCCCAGATATCCAATGTTATGTATTTAGCAGAGTAGCATAGTGGTTAAGGAGCAGGATTTGTAATGGAAAGGTTGCCAGTTCAATCCCAGATGGGTCACTGCTGCTGTACCCTTGCGCAAGGTACTTAACCCACAATTGCCTCAGTAAATATCCAGCTATATAAATGGACAACATGTGAAAACCTTGTAAACTATGTTAAGTTCCTCTGGATAGAAATGACTGCTAACTGACAGCAATGCAAAGTAATTTGGAGCGTCTGCTAAATGACAATAACGTAGTGTCATGTAATCTGTTTATACAGCTGGATATTGATGGAGGCAGCTAGGGCTAAGCAGCTTGTCTGAGGGTATAACAACAGCGGCCCACCTGGGAATCTTTGGGATCACGAGTTCCCACTCCCACCCACCATGCCGCCGTGTGCCCGTGCGGTACGGAGAACGAACAGGGTCACCTGCGTGCTTCCTGGAGTGGGTGATGAGGGAGCTGGAGACGGCGAAGGCCTTGCCGCAGGTGTCGCACACGTAGGGCTTCTCGCCCGTGTGCCTCCGCATGTGGTAGGTCAGGGTGCTGGCCTGGGCGAAGTGCTTCCCGCAGCGGTCACACTCGTACGGCTTCTCTCCGCTGTGCTTCCTGCCAGCAGGGGGCAGCAGAAACACAATGGGACAATGCTTTAGAACAACTGCCTGCGGATTTCCTGGTCTTAACAGCACCGATTCTGCCTCAGAATAACCCCTTTGAAGTGTGAATTAATAATGTATAATAATTTATAGTAATGATTAATAACAGTAATACATGTTCATTATTAATAATAATTAATGATGAATAACAATTTAGATGCAAATTAAAATTGCACGATTTCATCAGCCTTCAATGGCACAAAAGCTGGGAGAAGTCTGACAATACAACTCATCGCAAACAGCGTCTGAAGATACTTTATTTAAAGTGTAGCAGTAGTTTAAATACTGCATGTTCAATACTTAATTGTTGATACATTTATGTTTACACTCACAAGGGTTCACGAGTACCATTTTGGTCTGACTCATCTGGGGATTACCCATAACACCTTCTGGCGTCGGGGTGGATCCTCTACCCACAATGCCCCAGGACGAAGCGCTCACCTGTTGTGTATCTTGAAATTGCTGGACGTGGCGAACTGCAGACCGCAGACTTCACACTTGTAGGGCTTTTCTTCCCCGTGGTGCATGCGGCAGTGGAAGACGAGCTGACACTTCTGGGCAAAGCCCTTGTCACACAGATTACACTGGTAGGGCTTCTCTCCTGTGTGCAACGGACAAGGTGCAACGCTGACGGCCATTAAAAACAAAAAAGGAGTAATAAAGGAATTTCCATGCTGAATTTTGTGGGTGGGCCAAAGCAGCTGTGCAGGCCAGGAGGGAAGGGCGTAAAAACAAAAATGTGAAATGGAAGTTATCTGAGCCAATAAATATCACCCACCAAAGAGCAAGGAACACGGCAGAATTCACCCCAGCAAGAATGCGTCTAAACTGTTGACCTCACTAGGTAACTAATGACTGATGAAACAACAGACAGAAGCAGAATCCTTCCCAATCAGCCCAGAGAACTGAAGGGATTCAAGAATATACCCAAACACAAAAAACACACACACAAACACAAACAGACACTCACTCACACACACACACACACACACACACACACAATTCTGAGGACCTCGTCTGCTAGGTCACGGGCATCAGCTCAGAGCTGCTGCTGCACAGATCCACAGATCCTTACACCATACGGACGCGGCAATGCGGCCGGCGGCTCACCCGTGTGGATGCGCAGGTGGGTCTTCAGCTGGTTGCCCTGCCGGAAGGCGCGGCCGCACAGGTGGCACTCGTAGGGCTTCACCCCCTTGTGTATGCGCATGTGCCTGCGCAGGCTGCTGGACTCGGAGAAGGTCCGGCCACAGGTGTCGCACTCCGGCTTCAGCTTCAGCTTCAGCTCCCCGTCCAGATGCCCCCTGCGGCCCCTCCGCGCGGCGGTGGCGGCCGGGGCGCGTTTGCAGTTCTCCTTCAGCCGGCTGCCCTTCCTCGCAGCCCTCCTCTTCAGGGGAGCCTTCCGAGAGGGTGGCTTGTGCTCCGCTGGGTCTCCCCCCTCCATCTCCTCCTCCTCCTCTTCCTCGCCCCCCGTCGCTGGCGCAGCCCCCTCCTCCCGCCCCTCCGCCTGGCCCGGGGGGGCGTTGTTGGCGTCGGCGAAGGTCCGGGCGGTCCGTGGGATCTGCTGTCGGGTCAGCCTGCGCAGAGACACAGTGCACAGTGCCTGGGGGGGGCTGGCGTCAAACATGACCTTGGGCTTCCTCCCCCTCTTCGACGTCCTGGGCTTGGGCGCTGACGCCACCGCCTCCTCTTCCCGCGTCGGGGGCTCCGGGCACCCCCGCTCGCCCTCCGTCTCCCCCTCTGTTTCGGGCCGATGGTGGACTGACACTTCCTCTGGTTCGGGCGGATCGCTGGCCTCCTCAGGTTCAGCCGGGTGGCAGGCGTCCCGGCCGGGGGTGTCCGGCTCACACTCCGCCCCCTGCTGGCAGTCGTTGGTCTCCTCCACCCTGACGCAGAAGGGCTTCACGTCTTCCTGAAGAAGGACGCACTGCGAGACGATGTCCTCCATCTTGAGGAAAGTGGCAGCCTTGGTTATGTCATCCACGTTGTTGCTGCAGGCCAGACGCCAGAAACAGAACGCGATCAAACAGTAGCACCAAAAAGTGGCCTTTTTTACTTAACCCAGAACTGCCTCTGTAAATATCCAGCTGTATAAATGGATGAAATTGCAACCTATGTCAGCCGCTCTGGATCAAAGTGTCTGCTAAATGACAACAGTGCAATGTAAATAAAATGAGACGCGGTGGGTTAATTAGCGCATGATCACCTGTCGATGGTTAGGTCCCCCGTGTAAACGTAATCCAGCAGCTTCTGAAACACTTCCTCGCTCACGTATTCCGGATCCAGGGACGTGGTGGGATCACCTACCCCTGCGGCCTGATACTGGGAGCTGAAGTATTCACTGAACGCCGCCAAAACGTTGCGGTGGGCGCGGAAGCGGGACCCCCCGACGGCGACGGTGCAGTCGCAGAAACGGCCGCTCTGCTGCTGCTGCTTCAGGCGGAACAGAAGCCGCTCGCCGTGGTGAAGAGGCGGCATGCTGGAGACGACGGCGATACCTTACACCTGCGGAGATAACACCGATTTGACAACTTCGTCCAAAAAGTTCATATGAACCTGGAGGACCCAAATGGATTTAACAGAATTCTGTGGATCGCATAACCACATGTTCATAACACTAGTATAGCTGGCTGACAGCTTTCAACTTTCTGACTGATAGGACAGCTGTGCTGATACTGGCTGCAAGCTGGCTAGCGAATAACCTGAAGCCATTTAACTTTTGCTACTGCCATTCATTCGATTTAAAAATTAGGAAAACATCTAAAAGCTATGCAGCGTCACTTCGTTTCAGCTTCCAGTTGTTTAACAAGCCACATAGAATATTTCAATAGCATTATGTAGCCATGACCATTCGATAGCTAAACACCGCTTTTAACCTAAGGTGTAAACTGGATCCATGTTCTTGTCAAACTAAGTAATCTTCCCTCCTGCAAGCACAACAAAGAGCTCTTATTTCGAAAGGAGACGTTGTTCGCTGCTGGAATAACAAGTTACAAATCCTATAGTCCGCCCACACAACAATAATCACACCCACACAATAATCTCATAACCCGTTTGTGCTAAAGAAGTCTAGCTACAGTAACTTACATTATAAATCGGTAAGTGTAACACTCAAAATTGTAAAAACATTTTGCAAACACAGGGTACCTTTATTTCTCGCACTAGTGTTCGGCCATTTTCTGATGGCGTCACGAAGGGGTACGTAGGGGTTACGCGGTGACGCTCCGTAATGTCATTTCCGGCAAGGGTAACCAACCACTGTTTGCTTTAACTGTATTGCTTGTAATGAGGAACGACGGCACTTTGAACCGATTCTTTCTCTGTTGTGTTTTCCACCTTCCAGGCTACTAAACCATAAAACAAAATTATATCAAAAAATGTAATCTAATAGTTTAACGTACTCGTTAGCTTTACCGGCTAGTCTGTATCTTGCCTGGCCAAGCTTTGAAACCTGGTCAAGCAGTGCTTCTAATTATTGTTGACTCCGTACATTTTTTTTCTCGAGTTGTATTCTACTTCACTTGTAAGTCGCTTTGGATAAAAGCGTGTCAAATGAATAAATGTAAATGTAAAGGTACTTTGGACCTGCTGTGTCCAAAGTCCACAAAACCACAGCCAGCAAAGTCATGAAGACCACACCCGATTACATCTTTACAGGTGCATTGCATTGTTTGTACCAAATGCCAGGTTCATTTGAGCTAAACTGTAGTAATTGTCTCACAAATATTTAAAGAGGGAAGAACATCAATTGGTATTTGGTTGAATCTCATGTTTTATTAAATCAGCAACATAAAACAGGCATGAAAAAAACTGTTAAAAGTGGACATAAGCCAAACTGGGTATTGAGTTTTTTTTTTTTTAATGAATTACTTAAGGAAAATATTGCAGGTCAACTAAATTAAGTTTCTGAATAAACTTTGCATATTAAAGAACTAAATAACTAAATGCTGTGTGCTGTGCTGTGTGTGTGTTCCTGTGTGAGAAGTCTGTATGTGCGTGTATACTTGTGTTCATGCACGCATGCACAAGGAAGTTCAGGGGAGATTTGTGTGTGTGTAAAAGTGTATTCTGTGATCATTTTTTTCACTTTACACCATGTTTATTTGTATTGCGTGTAACTGTAAACACTAAAATGGCTGTGTGAGTGTGTACGTGTGTTTGTGTGCGAGTATGAGAGTGTGTGTGTCGGTGTGTGAGACTGTCACACAGCATTAATATTTCATACTGTCAATACTGACAGTCTCGCAGCACACAGTGAGAAAGTCAGTACTGACAGTCAGACCGGTCGGAGACTGTGTGCTGTGAGACAGTCAGTACTGACAGTCAGACGGGTGGGATACTGTGTGCTGTGAGACAGTCAGTACTGAGTCAGACCAGTGGGATACTGTGTGCTGTGGGACAGTCAGTACAGACAGTCAGACGGGTGGGATACTGTGTGCTGTGAGACAGTCAGTACTGACAGTCAGACGGGTGGGATGCTGTGTACTGTGAGACAGTCAGTACGGACAGTCAGACGGGTGGGATGCTGTGTGCTGTGAGACAGTCAGTACGGACAGTCAGACGGGTGGGATACTGTGTGCTATGAGACAGTCAGTACTGACAGTCAGACAGGTGGGATACTGTGTGCTGTGAGACAGTCAGTATGGACAGTCAGACGGGTGGGATACTGTGTACTGTGAGACAGTCAGTACTGAGTCAGACGGGTGGGATACTGTGTGCTGTGAGACAGTCAGTATGGACAGTCAGACGGGTGGGATACTGTGTACTGTGAGACAGTCAGTACTGAGTCAGACGGGTGGGATACTGTGTGCTGTAAGACAGTCAGTACGGACAGTCAGACGGGTGGGATACTGTGTGCTGTGAGACAGTCAGTACGGACAGTCAGACGGGTGGGATACTGTGTGCTGTGAGACAGTCAGTATGGACAGTCAGACGAGTGGGATACTGTGTGCTGTGAGACAGTCAGTACTGAGTCAGACAGGTGGGAGCCCGATGTGATGGACAGAGCAGTAGGGCTGGATCAGGCGATGGGCAGCGTTCCACAGGATCTCCCCACAGCTCAGGCCTGGGTTTTCGTAGTAGATGGGCACAATGGCGCTGACCAGGCCCAGGGGCAGCAGCAGGCGAAAGCTGAGCACCCTCAAAGCGCGTGCACCCCTCCTCAGCCTTGTGCACTTCCTGTCCAAACGAAGGAGGGAAACAAGCCGCTACAGGAAAACTCAATCTCCCAGCACAGCAACGGACTGTGGGATGGAAGCCATTTCAGAGGAACAGTTCAAGGAGAACTACAGTAAAAAAGGAACGTCTGAAATGCTTTATGCTATTTATTGATGTGTTTGGCAGGTGCTCTTATCCACAATGACTTATAGGGCTGTCATGGCAACACATTAATATTGCATACGTATAGAACGGCCAGTAACGCAGTGATAGCACATCAGTATAAATAACAGTGCTAAAATAAGCACACAACGTTTGTTCTTTTAGAGTACTCACAGTGACTCATTTAAAAGCAACATTAACTTGCATCGTACTAACATAATCATAGTGTGTAAGAATAACCAGGGTTACATTTCACTCAGGGTTCGGGGTCGTGGCATATGCCGCCAGAAGACAGAGTGATTCTGCATTTCTGACAATTTGGTGACAAATTCGTCGTATAGAGTTAAAATGTAACTGGAAATGCCCCCCTAATCCTTTCAACCAAGGATGAATCTAAGAAGCCTGCTTTGGACAATGAAATCGTCACCCGTGCAGAAATCCCACATTCCGACACTGACTTGGTTTGTTTGCAAGTCCAGGGGTTACTGAAGAAAGCTAGTTTTTTGCTTTGCTCTGTTTTGTGTTGCTGCTAGCGCTACAAGCATGTGTCAGCGACTGGAGGAGGGTCAGGTTTCAGGTTTGCAGGACAAGGTTTAGAACTCAGTTAATGTTTGACCCTAGTCCTCCTTTAAGTACAACACCATTGCTTAATCTGTACACTGCCTGCAATGCCAGACATAAAGATTAAAATGAATGAGTACATTTAGAGGTAAGGAAAATCATCTATGATCATCAATGAACACAGTATTCAAAAGGTAATTATCAACAAAAAAAAAACCAAACCTAATTGATTCCTTTTTGCCATAGATTATTAGATGCAGATATTTCTTTAATGAAACAAAAAACAAAATTTATTGTTATTTTTTTCCCCAATTGGCCCTGGGTTCTCTGATTTTTCTGGATTTTCAGTGCTCCATGTTCAGTGCTTTGTGACAAACCCCATAGTAGAAGTGGACTATTACACATGAAATTTGATTGATTGATTGATTGATTGATGAAACTAAATACATAGTAAGCAATATGACTTTACCTTTGTCTGGGAACACTAGGATCATTGGCTGTTTCTACCCTCTCCTTCCCCTCCTCACCGGGCTCCTACAGAGAAAATTACAGTTATTTTGACAACAACAACCTCTTACTATTTCAGACACTTATTCAGGCCAACCACAATTGTCTGCAGTACTGTAAACTGCCACAGGGTGGACTCAACTGTAATTTCATCAAAAAGAGCAGGAGAATTGTACTGTTAGTGGCGCAATGGATAACACGTCCGAATGCAGATCAGAAGATTGTAGGTTTGACTCCAGGCTTGTTTGACCATTTTAACATGGAGGGCAGCATAGCGTAGCGGAAAGGAGTAGCACTCATTACCAAAAGGTTGCCAGTTCGATTCCCTGATGGAACACTGCTGTTGTAGTCTTGGGCAAGGTACTTAACCCAGAATTTCCTCCGTAAATATCCAGCTGTATAAATGGGTAACATAAAAAAAACTAACAGATGCAAGTCACTCTGGATAAGAATGTCTGCTAAATGCCAATAATGTTAATGTTACTCTGTCCAGTGTTTTGTGAATTGTAAAAAATAACAGCTTGGATGACTGAGGCAGTGTGGAACATTCCAAGCCTTTAATCGCCTAATTGAACGATCTGGATGCCCGAATGGATGATTTTCTCCACTGCCATTTCCCAAATGGAGCAAAGAGGTAACCATATGCCTGTAAAACCTGAGTGAGCTTTTCGCTGTATAGTTTTTGAGGGCCAGAGCAGAGGTCGGCACCCCTGGCCCGCAGCATGAAGGGAACTGAAGCTGTTGGAAAAGGCACACCTGAGCCATGACTTGCTGAACCAGCTGCAGCTCTTCCCCGAGAGAGACGCAACGCTGAGTAGCAGGGGAGAAAGTGCCGTCCAGCTCCTGGAAGCTTCCCTCCCCTGCACTGCAAGCGGGAAAACACCGCTGTAAGGTTGACTTTTGTCCAGTGGGTCTGAACTAGGGTTGAGCGATATAGCCGTTGCAATATTCCAAATAGCTATTTTTAGCGCAGTAACAGCTATCCCCGGTATGTGGCGTTAGGGTTTCTTCCCACTTAGTTTTCCCTTCAGTCATACCTGATGCGGGAGCACACCTCCAGTTTTTCGAGGCCATGTGAAATGCCTCCGGGGGAAAAAACGCTACTCGTATCTATTCAATGTTGATATCACAGAAACAGCACTATGCTGCTTCCATGCGGTAGATAGAAACACATGGCTACAAAGATAAAGAGTGAAAAAAATATGCTATGCGTTTTTCAAAGCTAATGGGTAAGTTAACCAACATATAGATACAAGTGATATTTTTCTGCCTCAGAAGCATTTCACTGAACTTTGGAGGTGTGCTCCCGCATCAGGCATTACTAAAGGGAAAAAAATACGGGAAGAAACCTAACGCCACATACCAGGGATAGCTGTTATTGTGCTAAAAATAGCTATTCGATATATCGCGACGGCTATATCGCCCAGCCCTAGTCTGAACACACTGACACAGTAAATATTGTACGTACATTAACGCTTCAGCCAACTGGTCCTCCAGGTCCTTCAACTTCTCTTTCAGATCCTAGACATAAATGATAATAAAAATTATTCTCGGTATGGTGTGTGGCCTTCACGACAAAACCACTGTCAAAAGTTTGATAACGCAGCATTTACAGAGAAACAGTTAATACAGAAGAGTATACAGACCTGTACAATCAAAGAGTACTCTGTCTGGGAGTTTTCTAACTGTTCGATTTGGAAATCTTTCTGAAATAAATACATTAGTCACACTTCAGTACATGAACAAAACACTCATTCCCTACAAAGCATGACTAGAACAAAGTCTGGATACAGTCATCACAACTTGTATATATGTATATTCTATCCATCTGTCTGCCTATCCATATGTCTTTATCTGTGAGAATGTACTGTATATACACCTACCTTCTGAATAACTTCCTCTTTCTGGTCAAGAGTTAATCTGGTTTCTTCCATTTCCTCCTGAAAGACACAAATCATGTATTACATAAACCAGACACACAAAACAGAAAAACTCAAATGCCATTACTGTCCTGTGTGGTGAATAACCTATCCTACCTGGCATCTCATTTTTATCTATTTCATAACAGGTTATGAATCTAACTCCTGCATGGATTTAACAAAGCACCAAGTTCCATGACATATGAAGCCTTTTTGTATTAACCAAAGCACTACCTCAACACGGCCATGGCTGTGACACAAGGAAATTAATTCAAACTGATTAATCTACCTCAGTTATAACCATATCCATTGTTTCTAAAATTGCAGGAGATGATGGCTGAATTGGTACGTAAGACTAATCTGAACAATGTTATGTTCTCTTGTTATCACGATTTTTCAGAGCTGGGGATGCTGTATATTTTTAGGATGCTCTGTGTTGGAGTACCTGTAAGTCTCTCAGGAGGCTACTGAGCTGAAGAATCTTCCCCTTGTCTATTTGTCTTGCGGAAGCGTTAGACATCTGCAATGAAAATATCTGTGGTGTCATTTCATACTGAACTTCAGGAAAGGGCACAGAAACACAAACCAAAGTAGGTGGCAGGCCCCAGTGCACTCTGACTTTTATCCCTGTGGCATTAAAAATCAGATCAAGGTGAACAGAGAGAGAACTCACTCAAGCTGTTCCTGATGCAGCTCTGGTGTGTCTTTTGACTGAAGCTACATGTGTCTGTGAGTCACTGCGTAACAGCACAAAGACACTGACACAGACAGACATGGTGACAACAGCACCCCAGCAGCCTTCATGAGCGAATGGGTAAAAGTCTGCCAGATCGGAGCACATACCTCAGTGGTGAGGGACTCCAGCTGGTCTTTCAGCATTTCATTTTCTTTTTCCTGTCATGATGCAAAGATAAAGTAAATACTTCTGGCAGCAGCCTTAACAGCAATCCAAAGAGTAAAGTTCCCTCACGCAACAGAAAGGGGGACAAGCTCCACCCTTACAGTAACCGTGCCAATAAATGCTTGTCTTAAATATAAACAGAGGCTCAAAGTAGTTGTTCCAGCCCGAAAACTCTAACATGGTATATTACATTACGGTCATTTAGCAGATGCTCATATCCAGAGCAACTCACATGTATTACAATTTTTACGTTATCCATTCATACAGCTGGACATTTACTGAGGCAATTGTGGGTTAAGTACCATGCCCAAGGGACCAGCAACAGTGCCCCAGTGGGGAATCGAACCAGTAACCTTTTGGTTACAAGCCCTGCTCCTTTCCACTTTGCTACACTGCCGCCCTACATAGCACTGAATTCATGAACAGTTTGGTAGACTCGGTTCACAGCTTGTTTGAATGAGGCTGGTGTCACGAGTCATGGCCGGATGTTAGAGGAAAGGTTTAAGGAACGTTGTCCGTTACGCACCAGCTGCTTCACGCTGGCCTCCAGCGCGCCGTTGGCCTTGGTCTGCTCGGTCAGGGAGCTACGCGTTTCCTCCAGCTCTTCCGTCAGCAGCTTCGCTTCGCGTGTGGCCTGCTTCATACTGCGAAACACGGACCACGCGGACAGCACACGGCAGTCAGAGAGGAGGACCTTCACTCAGCCTTAAACACAGCCTCAGGCCTGCTCCTGGAGGGCAAGCTATCGCAGGAACACTTTTTTTACCTTCTAGAATCCACAGCAGGAACAATTTTGGGAAGGAAAACGGCAGGTGTAGGCAGTTTTGTTTGCCTGTAGGCAGTGACTTGGTTAATTTCACAGCACAGATAGAGAACAGGTGTTAAGACCATGTGAATTTTAAAACTGTATTCACATAATTTGTTATTCATTAAATTGTATGTTTCATGCATTATATCATAGTGCATATGCTGACAAACACATGCCTATGATTTTTTTGGTCATTTTTATCCCCTGAGTGCATGTATTCCTGGCCAGACTTAGATAACCACACCAGTATTGTGGCAGACATCTGCAATCGTTCTGGTAAATGTCATGGGACTTTTACAACCCCAGTGAGGCAGGACCATTACTGAACACCCCATCTGAGAGACCGTCTCTTACAGCACAGCATCCTGATCACTGCGCTGATGCAACATACATTTATTTCAGAAGGAAGACTGCCCCCTACTGGCTGTCCATCACCACTGTCAGCAGTAACCTGGTTTCCCTAGGTTCCTTCTCATCAGGGTACTAGAAAGGCCCAGCCCTAGTTAGCCTCAGCTCCTGGACAGCAGAAGGCTCCCGAGGGGAAAGCCTGCTGGCTCTAAGCGAACCTCTGCGTGTTACTCTGTGCGCTAACGACACGCAAGCAGTGTCATCACCCTTTGACCTGGTCCCTCAGCGCGCTGTTCTCAGAGCGCAGGATGGCGTTGGAGTCCTCCGTCACGTCCACGGACTCCTGCAGCTCCGCGTTCATCTTCTTCAGCCGGTTTTTGGAGTGCACCAGCTTGGCGATCACGTCCCTCTCCCCCTCCGCGCCTCTTTCAGGACAGGAAAACAAACACATGGACAAGGGTTAGAGCGTGATGCTCGTTTGCGTTTCAGTCCACCCATCTTCTTCTGCATCCATTCCAACGGCTCACTGGACAACACTGCTCTACGTCCCAGACAGCAGGGACACGTTTGTAAAGCCAAAAATCATATTAAAGTTTTGTTACCTCATATGTAGTATCCGTTACTCATTAAATTAGTTTCTAAATTTCCTGTGCATGTTACATTTTAAGGACTATATTGTGACACATATCATTCTCTTATGATACGCCTATATACAGTTATTTTTTGGTCATTTTGGTCCTGAGTTCACATTCTCCTGTAGTTTGAAACTGTAGTTGCTGGCTCTAAGCTGATGGAATAAGTGCACTATAGCGTGAACTAAAATTTAAAGTAAGGCTAAATACATCAAATAAAGGGTTACAACTACACAAATCAAAGAGGAAAAGGAGGAAGCAATTAATATGTTTGATATGGTGTGTGACATGACACATATTACAAATACAGGTATCACATGCTACAAATACTTCTGATACTTTGGATGCCATTATTTACCACATAAAGACACATATCCCAATTTCCATAATGAGCGTTTCAAAGCTTCACAGGCTATAGGTGACTAATTTTACAATTCTGCCACACACTTACAGATCAGACCAGTTTAAAATTTGCTCTTCCTGGGTATCATAGTCCTGTTCACCATCAGGCACTCTATTCTCTGAAAGAAAAATGGAAAAGGTCCTCCAAGTACATTATAAACAAACACATCTATAAGAGGAATAGCTGAGGAAAAAAATTGTGAGTATTTTTCTTATTGTATTGTTAGAGAACACTCCAAGAACCGTTTTAGGTAGACACATTGTCAGAAATGATATGAGGTGAGTAAAGTCTAAGTAAAGTGAGTAAAGTCTAATCTAAAAGGTGATCTGATTGCTTAGTCTGACAATAATACATCCCACATGAACAGCTGTGGAGAATTAAAGTGATTACAGTATTCTTGAGGTTTACTCTTTAATAATATAAAAAATCATATTCCATCCAGTTTTCCCAGTTATGTGATTC
Organism: Megalops cyprinoides; assembly: GCF_013368585.1. Taxonomy (NCBI): domain Eukaryota; kingdom Metazoa; phylum Chordata; class Actinopteri; order Elopiformes; family Megalopidae; genus Megalops; species Megalops cyprinoides. Next base: position 64,345,944 of record NC_050584.1, on the reverse strand, counting down.
CCACTCAAAAATCTACAATATTATTCATAAAATGTGGTATTCAATTATTTAAGGATGGATGCATGGGCTGAATGTTTTTTCTACCAATTTAACCTGATCATAAGGCATCTCAAGTTTTTCTTACCTTCATCTCTGTAGCCACTGTCGTTATCTTCCATTGTCCTGTAACACAGCAGAGGGGCACAAACCCAAAGGGCAAATTCAGAAACAGGCGCTACAACTAATGGTTTCTAAAACGATTTCTCAGAGCCTGGACACCTGCGCAGGGGCATGCACCATCACTAGGGAAATTAGTGTAAGGCTATGGTGTGACGTACGCTGCATGTATGGTGTGACACAATTTTTGAAATGTCACACCTCTCATTTTTTACAATTGACAGGATAAATTCAATTTTTGTGCAAAACATGAAAATCTTATTGGTGTGATACTTAAAAGCTTATAACTGTACCATAAACACAAGCTCTAAAGGACTGATAGCAGCAACTGTGGTAAGAAACCTTTTTTTTCCCCCATTGAGGTCTGAAGTTGTACGATTACATTTCCAGGAGGGTTGATAAAGTGCAGTTTTCTCTTCTTTGAAATGGGTGCATCTTATAATCAGACCTGCCTTGTATTTCAGCCGATATGCTATTTATATCTCATCTGAATGTGCTTCAGAGACTCCAGTGTGGCTGCGTTGTCCAACTGTTTGAAATTCTCATGCTAAAGACCTTTAGTCTTTAGTTGACTTTCGTTGTTCGTATGAGACAGGGCAATGACTCACCGGAAAACACATTTGTTTTTAACTGTATATTTTTAAAAATAAATACAAGCAAAATAAGTGCACAACTGTCAACCTCGCTACCCTTTCTACTGAAGTATGGTTCACCTTAACCAACACGCGCTACTCCATGGTGTGGTACTTCCTGAACCACACTGCAACAACATCCACTGGCTGTATGAAAGCCCGACTATTGCCATTTACTTATTACACCAGGTTCTGCATATGGATCGTTGTATTAGAAAATTGTTTTTTTGGCCATGGTTCGTTTTTGTATCCCACACACTGATTTTAGTGGGGTACTGAACAAAAATACATCCTCTGTTCCAGGAGTACTTGTAACGTCCCAGCGCATTGTCTGATCACCTGAGCTGGTCTGTGCTGCCATAAACTCCTCTCAGTCTCAACCCTTTCCCTAAAAAAAGTGACACGAACAAAAACGCTTAAAAAAAGTTTAGACATGAATCAAACTCACATCTTATAAGCAACTGCAAGCTAACATAGGGAACAGAACAATTAGTATTTACCCAGCAATCCTAGCAATATCCTAGCAACAGTCTGAACTGAAATCAATATTGTGACCCCTCCGAACGATCATAAAATACTTGCTGTATGTACGCAATTCTATGTAATCCCACTTATGGTGAAAAACGGATGTCGCTCTACAGTCAAATAATGAAATGAAATGCAACAACACGGGCACCTGGGAGAGCTGATACTTGCCATTTGACTGCTGGGGGCAGGATGGTGGCGTCACCAGCAACCCTCCTTCGTCCTCCCACAGACCGACTTCTTCCTCGTGTCCCTGGGTCCACCTGCTGTGGGTGGGGCTGTCTTCAGCGTGGAGCAGTCTTACCTGGGGAGCACTCAAAGAAGCCGGAAGGTCCTGCACCGAGAATGTGCTTGTTCTGATTACACCTAGCGGCTTGTGGAGACCGTCAGTCTTCACTGGAGACGACAAACTTCTCTGAAGCATCCTTCCTCAACTCCTGACGGCTTTGGGTGTCTGATCACCTCCTATAATCATAAATACATATTGCGGCGGTAGTGGCAACGAGCACGGCTCGTAACTGAAAGGTTGCTGGTTCAGTTACCCGCTAGCGCAATGCTATGTACCCTTGGGCAAGGTACTTAAGCTAACCCCAAACCTAAATGCCTCATTTAATGTGCAGCTGTATAAAGGGAAAAATTTATACAGCAAGATGTGTAAAAATAGTCTCCAATGTAATTCGCATTGGATAAGAACGTCCGCTAAGCACCAACAATGTAATGTAGATAGGCCCTATAGAATCTACATCTATCTTAACAGTAATCAACCTTGATGAATGGCTGTTTGCAAGTAAAATGATTACAAAAGACAGCAAAATATGTCACGATCACAATCTGTTCCCATCACATTAAGGCTGCATTACATTCAATGAATGATAACTTAGACTATCTGTCGAGGCCAATACACGGCATGCTAGCTAGTTAGCTGATATCCAGAAATTTGTCTCAAACGATCGTGGCTGGCTATCTAGCTACAGCGACGTGACATCAAAAAATCATTCAGATTGTTCTACTTTTATTCAGATTTAGTTAATTTAGGGTGACCATTCGTCCTCTTTTTCCGGGACATGTCCTCGTTTAGAGACGCATGTTTTAGGTCCCAAAACGAGGACGTATGATCACCCTAAAAATTTAATTTAAATTCCACAGTTGACCAAAATGGCTGCAAGATACTCAGTAACATATCAATCTACACGGTCTGACGTTATTCCTTTACGGGATGATGATATTGACATGGACAGAAAATCACTTACCGATCATTACTGGCAGAACCGTCGCACGGGCTGTGCGAAGCGTGCGACCGCACAGGGCCTCGCGCCTGGCCTGCAATCCTGCAGTAGCAGGCAGAGCACATTAGTGAAATGCATTATGGGTGCTCCGATTACGCGCTTTGCAGTGTGCCGTTTTCCGTTGCCAGAGTTTCTTGGACCGCTCGAAGGAAAGCAATTAAAGATGTGTCTTTATAGCCAAATGAGCCGTAATTAAGAGGACAGAATCCAGCCTCTTTGTTTCACAATCAAAGTGAAGAGCTGCTAGACAGTAAATTTAGTGTTTTCCAACCCTACTCCTGGAGGCGCACTGTCCTGCATTTCTTCTGTCTATCCTTGCTGCTTGATTAAATCAGGTGTGCTCAGCTAATCAAAAGTGCCACTGATGAGTTCAGTCAGGTAGGTGGAGCAAGGGTAGATCTTATCTGTAGTGTAGTGCACTTTGTTACAAAGCAAAACATGTAGTCACGTGCTTCATCAGAGGCGCAACTTTCCTTTCACTGCTTGTAATAATATGCTTGTTGAGATGAAGTCTTTTTTTCTGTTTTTTAAAGCTTGAATGGCTTTGAAACCCAACATTATCCTGTAGTTTGGACAAGGTCCTGTATGAGGCCAAGGTAGAGACCAGTTGTAGACCGATGTGTAGGTGTTTGCGCCTTCAGTATCACACCACAGCATGAGGAACTGAAATCACGCTTAACGGATTGCCTGTTATGCAAAGAAAACCGCGTAGATGTTGAAATAAGATAGAGTGACCATACGTCCTCTTTTTCAATTCAATTCAATTCAATTCATTTTTATTTGTATAGCGCTTTTTACAATACAAGTTGTCACAAAGCAGCTTTACATTGTTCCCAGGCCTGAAACCCCCTGAGAGCAAGCCTAAGGCAACAGTGGCAAGGAAAAACTCCCTATCAGGAAGAAACCTTGAGTAGAACCGGGCTCATGGGGGGGCCCATCTGCTTCTGGCCGGCACTGGGCAGATAGAACAATAGTAGTTAACAGTAGAGTAATTATAAAAATGTCTCCTAGGATGTCCGGGTCTTGGAATGCAGTTGGCTTTGATGGGCAGGGCAGCGAGGTAGCAGGACTGGAAAACGGGATGAGACGCTTGGGCTACAGCTCCGGACAGGAGCCCGGAGCAGGGAATAGGAAGCAAACAGAAAACAGTGGTTAGTGGATGATAAGAATGGCAGGGATGTAAAACAGAGAGGCAGGAGAGGAGGGGCAGAGAAAAAGGTGTGCAACAAGGAGAGACCCCGGCAGGCTAACATTATGGCAGCATACCTAGGGGACGGGAGGCAAGGGACCGGCGTAGTCATGAGGGCGACCCTAAGACAGTCAACACCAGATCACGGCACAGGGTCCATGAAAGCAATGACCACTTAGTCCACCAGAGACTCTATGATCCACGCCAGCACCAGGCCATGTCCCTCAGCTGAAGGATTTACTATATACAGTGCTGGCCAAAAGTATTGGCACCCCTGCAATTGTCAGATAATGCTCAATTTCTCCCAGAAAATGATTGCAATTACAAATGTTTTGGTAGTAATATCTTCATTTATTTTGCTTGCAATGAAAAAACACAAAAGACAATGAAAAAAAAATTAAATCAATTATCATTTTACACAAAACTCCAAAAATGGACCGGACAAAAGTATTGGCACCCTCAGCCTAATACTTGGTAGCACAACCTTTGGACAAAATAACTGCGAACAACCGCTTCCGGTATCCATCAATGAGTTTCTTACAATGCTCTGCTGGAATTTTAGACCATTCTTCTTTGGCAAACTGCTCCAGCTCCCTGAGATTTGAAGGGTGCCTTCTCCAAACTGCCATTTTCAGATCTCTCCACAAGTGTTCTATGGGATTCAGGTCTGGACTCATTGCTGGCCACTTTAGAAGTCTCCAGTGCTTTCCCTCAAACCATTTTCTAGTGCTTTTTGAAGTGTGCTTTGGGTCATTGTCCTGCTGGAAGACCCGTGACCTCTGAGGGAGACCCAGCTTTCTCACACTGGGCCCTACATTACGCTGCAAAATTTGTTGGTAGTCTTCAGACTTCATAATGCCATGCACACGGTCAAGCAGTCCAGTGCCAGAGGCAGCAAAGCAACCCCAAAACATCAGGGAACCTCCGCCATGTTTGACTGTGGGGACCGTGTTCTTTTCTTTGAAGGCCTCATTTTTTTTCCTGTAAACTCTATGTTGATGCCTTTTCCCAAAAAGCTCTACTTTTGTCTCATCTGACCAGAGAACATTCTTCCAAAATGTTTTTGGCTTTCTCAGGTAAGTTTTAGCAAACTCCAGCCTGGCTTTTTTATGTCTCTGGGTCAGAAGTGGAGTCTTCCTGGGTATCCTACCATAGAGTCCCTTTTCATTCAGACACCGACGGATAGTACGGGTTGACACTGTTGTACCCTCGGACTGCAGGACAGCTTGAACTTGTCTGGATGTTAGTCGAGGTTCTTTATCCACCATCCGCACAATCTTTCGTTGAAATCTCTCGTCAATTTTTCTTTTCCGTCCACATCTAGGGAGGTTAGCCACAGTGCCATGGGCTTTAAACCTATTGATGACACTGCGCATGGTAGACACAGGAACATTCAGGTCTTTGGAGATGGACTTGTAGCCTTGAGATTGCCCATGCTTCCTCACAATTTTGCTTCTCAAGTCCTCAGACAGTTCTTTGGTCTTCTTTCTTTTCTCCATACTCAATGTGGTACACACAAGGACACAGGACAGAGGTTGAGTCAACTTTAATCCATTTTAACTGGCTGCAAGTGTGATTTAGTGATTGCCACCACCTGTTATGTGTCACAGGTAAGTAACAGGTGCTGTTAATTACACAAATTAGAGAAGCATCACATGATTTTTCAAAGGGTGCCAATACTTTTGTCCGGCCCATTTTTGGAGTTTTGTGTAAATTGATACTTGATTTGACTTTTTTTTCTTTCTCTTTTGTGTTTTTTTATTGCAGGCAAAATAAATGAAGATATTACTACCAAAACATTTGTAATTGCAATCATTTTCTGGGAGAAATTGAGCATTATCTGACAGAATTGCAGGGGTGCCAATACTTTTGGCCAGCACTGTAGATATGTTTTGAGCCTAGACTTAAAGGTGGAGAGAGAGTCTGTTCCCCGAATCTCAGAGGGTAAACTGTTCCACAGGAGAGGGGCTTGATAGGAAAAGGCTCTACCGCCTACAGTAGTTTTGCCCACTCTTGGAATGGTGAGAAGCCCGGCATTTTGGGAGCGAAGGGCTCTCTGCGGAAGATATGGATGAAGAAGGTCCTTAAGATAGGGGGGGGGGCAAGCCCATTTAAAGCCTTAAATGTGACAAATGTGTGTCTTGTGTCCTTATGTCCTGATATTACATTCAATATCTTAAACTCTCATGCATTCTGAGCCTGGACTTTTGCCGTTTCACTGTTAAATGCCTCACCACTGGTGAAATAAATGCATTTACACTGCCTCAAGAATTCACCTGTAGCTTTTACTATTGAAACCACCATTATTAAAAATCATTTATATCAACATGCATTAGCGAAATGGAAACTAACCTTTTAAAACATGAAGCCATCCATTTTTAGAAATCACTTGTGAGCTATTTACAAATGAAAATATATTATTTGAAAATAATCTTTTGGAACAGCACACACTGACTCAACAGAACATTTTTTAACATTCTTGGTTCCACCTGATTTCAGTGCATTTTCTGCTTTGATATTGTTTTCTGTTGTCGGAACCACAGTATTTCCAAAAAGGCCTTTGTGTAACGGGTGGTATCTTGCTGCGTTGTGTATTAGATGTTACGTGGGTCGGCGAGCGAGCGAGTTTCGAACAGCAGGGCTGACAAGGGGATGGGAAGCAGGTGTGCAGGTGGGCAGGTGAATGCGATAAGCAATCAGGCTGGTGGAGAACCGGGCGGGGAGCAGGGCAGGGCTGAAACACAAGGGAAAAACAAAAGCACATGGGAAAAAACAAAAACACAACGGCTAGGGGGCGGGAGCACTGACTAGCAGGACTCACACAAGCTGTTACTTCAGCTCTGCTACACTTGCACAGTGAACACAACACAACACAATAGGTTTGTTTTATTTATTAATATATTTATTTACAATGACAAAATTTACATTTTATTTATATGAATTTAATAATGGTTTCCTCTAGCGGTCACAGTGTTGATGGAAGTTTCTCTGTAGTCTTCTGGTGGCTCTTCCATCAGTTGGCGGAGTCTTGTCTCCATTTGACTCCTTTTGCTGCACATGATGTCAGTTGGAGGGAAAGAACAGTGATATTTACATATGTCTTTTAGCAGGTGCTCCTATCCTCAGTGACTTACAAAGCGCATACAATAAAGTGGAATGAAAAGTCACACATCAGGACACTAACAACCACATCTGGCCAACATTACAAATGCACACATGGCTCCACTCATAAGTGCAATAAAAAATACCTTACAGTAGAACAACACTATTCCAAATATTTAACATTCTGTCTTGTTGTATTGATAGTACTGTTTCAAACTGTAGGGACAGTCCATTACAAATCGCGATTTAAATGCTGAAAATGCATGAATAAAATTCTATAGAATCACACAGCGTAGTCTTGCATAGAGCATGCTCTATATTAGTCCTATCTGAACTTTCTTACCTGTGACTGGCTGGAGCCTTGGCTATTCTGCTGCTCCTTAGCAAGCTTTTTTGCTCTCATATGAAATAAGAATTTATCCTGAATCATTTTCCTGCAAGACAGAGCACACAGGCTTTCACTGTACAAACCAGTGTAATCACACCTTAATTCCTGTACTTTTCAGCATTTATGACATACCATAGTTTGAGAAAATCCCGTAAATATGTTTCTATATACAATTTAAGAAATTACAGTGTGGTGATGTAGTTCACGACTTCTTGTGTAGCTTATCTGGTATTTTTGATAATAATATGTAGAGTTCTTCGTATAGATATAGATAAAATTGCAAATACATGTAAAATAAGTGGGTGCACAAGGCCCATCCTTCCCCTGACAGTGTCTTATTCGATGCTTACTGCTTGAGAGCGATCTCATCTTGTTGCCCTGATCTTCCTTTTCGGAGCTCGGTTCCAGAGGAGCTGGCACGTATCTCAGGGGCTGTCACGTCTGGAAGAGACAAAGCATAGGACGATCAGGGAGAAGGCTCAACAGAGCACACCAATCTACAGTAACCACCAGCTGAAGACAACGTAGGCAGACGCACCAGGTCTAGCAGTCAGGGCTCTTTGTCACTAGTCCCCACCATGCTGGATGGCAGATTCAGACTGTGTACACCAGCCTCTGATAAAGTTAGATGCTCAGTAGGTACTGATGTCATGCTGACTAATAGCCTAAAATATCCTTTTTTAGTCACTTAAACCATTCACTGAAATGTTGAACATTCAACCAGCACAGACTGAAATTCAGTAGAACTGAGTAGGTTTGACTACGGGTAGACAGATCAAAGCCACACTGGACAAGGGCTTACCTTTTCCAGGACACAGCACTTGCTGTTTTGGCCCACTGTTGGATTGGGTCAAATCCCTCTTCTCTTCATTCAATTTGGCGTTGACCTCAGCCAGTCTGGGTAACGATAAAAGCATACTAATCAGATACCAATATCAGCCTCTATATCTCTTAAAGGATATCCAAGTGAACTGAATACATTCACCACCACAACTGACAGCACTGAACTTTTAATTGACCCAGTTTTACCATTTAATATCAGTACTTTGCCATTACCCATCCCTATGCTCATTGGTCACCCATTTAAGCTGAATTCACTGGTTACTGAACTCACTGTTCACGCAGCACGGCTGCCTCTTCCATTTCATCTTCGAGAGCTCGCTGTGATCGGCAGGCAGACATCTGGAGATGAAGAAAAGAAGAATAAATATTCCCTATTTTCCAAACAAATAAAAACACTTGCTTTGAATTGTGACTCTGTTCTTCATACCAGATTTTGTTGCGCCCTCCTCTGGTGGAACTTGATCTGTAGAGAGACAAAAAGCACAAGCTCTGATATGAAAATCACTGAAAGCAGTAGTCATGATTCATACAGGACAGGAAAACACCAGGAAGAGCTCTTTTGACAATGACCAATGAAAGTGGTACATCTACCTTAATCTGAATTGTCAGTAAACATGTCCTGGAGATTGGAGTTAGCAAAACTATTTCTCACTAACCTACCCCTATAACATTCTTGTCTGTAATTGCATCATTACAGAACCTTATTAAATGTTTAATTCATGTCCAATTGACAGGGATAAACTTGTATTAAATTCATATTTAATCTTTTGATATAGGTGATGATTGCTCACTTGGGCTGTGAGGGAGGCCTCCTTTTCCTTTCCTGCATTAAGGAGCTCCTGTATCCTCCGCTCATAATTAGTCCTGATTTTATCTACCTCGAGCTGGTATTCATCATCCCGTGCCAGACTCCTACAAGAAAACACGGGGCCTTTTACAGCACAAGTGATTATTTTCTTCACGAGCACAATTATTGTTAACTTTACACACAGATGTAAGACGCACAGCCAAAGTTAAGATCCTAAATCCAGATGTCTGTTACCTCATTTTCAGTGCCACGAGTGCACAAAGCCTGTCTTTCCCTGTGTACTGCCTTGCTTCACACTTACCGCTGCAGAGCAGCATCCTTCTCCTGGCAGAGTTTGGTGACGGCCTCCAGCTCCTCTTGAGTCTTCTTCAGGAGTTTCCCAAAACTCTCTCTCTCAGACTCGATGGACTTGTGGAGGCCAAACAGCTCCTCTGCCACATCTGTGCTCCTCTTGGACAGCTCGTTGATCGTGTTCTTTTGGAAAGAATGTTAATATAAAATCTTCCCGTGGAGATGCTGGCTATTTTAGCCACGGCTTTTGATGCAAGTCACAATTCTGAATGCACTTCAGATGCCAAGATGGTATCACAGTGGTAGGTATTTTTGACATTGACAATACTGATAAATGGGCCAAATGCCAATTTCAGCTCCTCACCTTCAGCTCCCTGTTTTCGGACTGAGCTGCCCGCAGGCGTGTCTTACACTGCTCTGTTGTGGACTCCAGCTCCTTGATCTAAAACAGAAGAGCACAGGCACCGTGGTGATGAAATGTGTTCCCAAGACCTACATTTATGTAAAACAAAATCCAACGACGGAAGACTACTGCGTTAGTATCAGCTGGACTTCTTCACCTTGGCCTTGCAGGTGCTCTCAGCTGACTCATTGTGTTCCTGGAGGTTCTTGATGGTTTTGCGGAAGTCCTCAATTTCACGGGTGATTTTAGCCTCCCTTTCCTTCCGATCCGTCCTCTCCTGAGCCAGTTCCCTACAGCACACAAAGCACTAGACTCTGCCTTCCACTGCACAACTCGTTATTACTTTCACCCCATTTTCTACATACTGTCTGCATTTTCAGTAAATATTACACGTCTCTCTTCCATCAAAGGATTTCAACAAGTTTAGAAATTAGTAACTTTTTTGGTATAGACACAAAACTAAACATACCAAAGCTATGGCATATTAATTTTGATCATTTATGGTTCTCTGTAAGCACTTTTGGTGCTTCCAGATCCTTATAAATGTGACAATGAATATATGTACAGATGTATTTCCTTTCATCACGTTTTCCTTGATACTTACTGCTTTAGAGCGTCTTCTCTTTCCTGGCCCAGTTTGGTCAGCCTCTCCAGATTACTCTCTGCAGACCTGCGTTGGTTTCCCTGGGCTTTTGTCTGATCACCTACGGTCTTCTTCAGGCCAGACAATTCTCCTGCCAAGCTGCTGTTTCTGTTCTGGAGCTTGTTGATCTGTTCCTTTTTGTTAAAATATGAAATGGTCACAATGGGAATTGTACGGAGTGAAGTTCCATTTTCTGAAGCAACAGATTCCGTGTAAAAGTCAACTGAGATGTGTCACGGTTATTGGTATGACAGGTGTTATTAACAATGTTAATAAAATGGACCGTTTCAGCTCCTCACCTGCAGCTCCCTATTTTTTGTTTGTTTAAAGGACGCTACTGCTTGTGTGAACAGAAGGGTCATCTCCAGCGTCTCACTCTAAAGCAGACAAGCACAGGAAACATGATTTGAAGGTGTTCCCAGGACATACACATACAGGAAAAGTTCTTCTGAAATTTACCTGTTCTTTCAGGTCGGCTAATTCCAAGTCCACACATTTCTTCTCATCTGAAAGCTGCCTGGCTTTTTCCTTTTCTGTGGCTAAAAAAAAAGGAAATAAAAACAAACATTGTCACAATATTTAATAAATTTCACAATAACCTGGCAAGTACGACATTAATGACAGAATATAAGTAGCAATACATACCCAGGTATTTTCTGTTTTTAACCTTAAGAAGAGAAAGAAAGCATTATCAATACACAGTCTTTAAATACATGCAAGGGAATGTTGTGCAGAGTAGCTAAACCAGACACGGTGGGAACATATGAAGGAAGGACCACAGAACAGTAATAATACAAAAAGGCTTACATGGAGCACCATCTGCCAGATGAAGGCGGCGATGGTGAGAACCTCCACTACCACAGCAAGGAAGACCGGCCGCCATTCCCCCAGCAGGCTGGCGAGCTGAACAACAACCAGCAAAAACAATTCAGGTAACACCTCCCGCTACCTGGGGCTGCACTGGGCCAATCAAACCCACTTTTACTAACAAACTTCACCCCCTTACACCCACGCTTAAACTCTGCAGGCTGTATTGGTGATTTTAAAGCCATTTACAAATCAACATTAGTAGAACAGCCAAACAGTAAAATCCTAAAGGACATTTAGGTCTGCTTGATGCAGTTATTCAATTGCATCAAGCAGTGACTAACTAACTCAAACCCTAAAAAAAGTAAAAAAAAGTGTCATAACTTACAATATCAGAAGCACCGGTCAGGAAATGGTCATCTTCAGAACAATAAGAGGTATTATCTGAAAACAGCAAATAAAGTTTTAGATGTTGAAACATGAGAAATCACCCACCTTACCACTGAATGTTCATATTAAAAGGAATCACGTAAGCCAGTCACCTGCAGCTGGGCGGTCTACCTCAAGGCAAAGGAATTCATCTTGTGGTAGACACATATGCTGACGCAAAGCACTGAGGTCTTTGGTGTCATCATCATTTGTTACCTGAATTGAAAAAAAAAAGAAAGATGTTTTCATGCCATTCTAATTAAAATTCCAGACCAGTACAACACTGTAATATACATTGAGCAACGGTTGTCATTGCTGAAGAATGGCAAGGCCACAAAACCTGCCAAAAAGTGCTTCTCAACAAAATGCAGTTCGAGTTTCAACAAGGTGCTTACAGTGTCTGCGCAATCATTTATCCCGCTGACGCAGGCATCAATCCGCGAGTACTGCGGATCCTCCCACAGGCACTGCAGCACTGTGGAAAAAGCGTATTCTGATTACACAGACGGCACAGCTCACTTAAGACAGAATCCTCCGCTCTGTGACAAAGCTATTTTAGCTATTTCAAAAACGTACATGTAGGGCTGGGTCTCCCGTCCACTGTATATAGCAATTGTTCAATCAGAGATCGGGGTGATGCTCATATAGCCTACAACTTGCCACGTGATTCCAAATATCAAAATTATATTTAGCTAGCGAGATAACTGGGTTTCCCGTTTATCGTTTGCTTGCATGGATAATGAACTGTATGAAGCTATATGGATAGCTAGCCAGCTATGTAGCTAGTTATAATGTTTTAACTGCTAGGTATTTGTTTCTGTATTAGCGATAAGACACTTATATTCTGTTCACCTTGAAAAGAACTGTTAATCACACAAGTTTAGCAGTGAGAAGTTCCCATGTCGCCGCTAGGGATGTGCTATTTCCACAGTAGCTCCGCTATTATACGGATTGGAGCGTCGTGTTAATGCGTGTTAATCATTTTTGCGTACCGGAATACTTACCCTTACAGAATTCATCTCGACATGGATCGCACTCCACAGACTTGTCATGGATACCGTTTTTCGGTATGCCTAAATTCAATAAAAAAACAAACAAGTACCAAGGCCAAATAGCTGCCATACTGGCAAGCTATTTTGCTGTTGGTTGTTGGCCTCTATAATAATTTGTTTGTTCCAACAAATTATCACTCAGAATATACAGTTGTAGTAAATTCGCTTATTCTCATGCAGTCAATCGAAGAATGGTGATAACTAATAAGACGAGTCAATTTAAAAGGCAGCGGCAGTTAAGTTCATTGTGATGATGGAGTTGTAGGCCTATGATGTCACAGAAGGCTCGTATCGCAGTGGAAGCTCTTCTGTTGAGTGCTGTAGTGTTTGGTCATAGTTATGAATTCTGCCGTATGAGCAATGAAAATGAGCTTATTTGGAAATGTTCACGGTAAACAGAACGTTTTTAACGCCCTGGTTCCACTTGACTTCAATTTCGTTTTTATTATTAATTTTGTCCCCATGTACCAAGTCTCATACCCGAAAAAAGCTGTGGCAAAAATTTTATATATGTAAATATATAAATATATAGTGTCCTGAGCTAAAACAAGAAGTTAGAATACTGTTTCCACTGACCAAAAGAAAACAACTCGTTGGGGAATGTGTGTAGCTAGACTTACCAATCACATAATAGGTAACACATCCTTACAAAGCTGATTTACAGATGTTCTGTGTGTCCAACCAAAAACCTTCCCATGGTTTATTATTATTAGGGGCCACAATGAGGTTTTGTGTATTACCTCTTTGGACCATTGTCTTTAACAGTTGTTAAGACGGGTGGAACAATGTGGCCGCAGTGTACCCACAAATTCACCTGTGAAGTCGCCATAAAGTAAGAGCGGCCATATCTCTGCAATGTTTTTGTTCATTGGCATAAAAGTTGATACACATGCTTATAATTAGGCCTGGGTGCGACACAGCAAGTTTAGTGAAATTTGGACACTTTGGGGTGCTATACTGAAAAACAGGTTGAAACATCCATGTACTTAGTTTTTAATGACATTTTGTTCTAATGGACATCACAAGGCACAGACCACACAAAGAAAAGCAGATATTGCGACCAGTTTTTTGTATATCATTACATCATTACATATCAGGTCCTAATTGGAAAATGAACACATAGTTCAGTGTCCAAATAGTATGGCTGCTAAGATACAATCAGTTTGTAGCACTTAAAATAGGCACATCTCCTGCACCTTTTGACCTATTGCCACAACTAATACACTAAATACTGTTGAAGAAACACTTGGACTTTCCATATTGGCCTGAATGTTAGACAGCGGTTTTTTTTCTACTTCAGAAATTACATCTGAAAAGTCAGGTTGTCTTACATGGGAGGACTAGACTTTTTAATGTCATTATTAACAACAGCAGATGGCGCCATTTATCTGAGATTGTTGAGTGGTATTAGAAATCCCAGTAGACTAGTTTATTTTTATTTTTATTGAAATGTGGTAATTTCATCAAACAGATGTAGAAAATATATCAGAGTACCTTGTTTTATTCAGTGTATTTTATTAAATTGATTTCAGATTGAGATTTCCTTTATTGTCATTTTATCATGCACTTGTGTACAATCAAAAATGAAATGCGGTTTCTCCTATATCAACAGTGTATATAAATTACAAAGAGAACTAAAACAACATATATCCATAATCAATACACTCAGTTTTGAAAACATTTGGAGGGGAATAGCAGCATGACTCTATGGCAGCATGTCTAATGAATGATCTTTTTTTGTCTGTACAAAAAGTGCCAGGTGCAGCATGAAATGGATTCCATGTGAAATGGATTGAATAGTGTTTGTCTGGTCCTATGGGGGGATTAATGGTTCAGTGGGGGGGAGGGGGGGGGGGGGGGTGTAGTGTTTCAGGTGGAAATAATTGCACTTGGTCACTTACACAAATGCTTCTTGACATGTTGTTTATGCATCTGTGTTTCACTCCCTCCTCCCTTCCCCATAAATGCATCCATTTTTTTTTTGGTTTTGCACCAATACTCACTTACACAATCCATAATCATACAGTTATTCATATGCAGTACTGACTGCTCCAAGATTGCCTAGACTAAACGAGAACATAACAAAATGAAAAAAAAAAAAATCTAAAACACGGAACATGAACAATGTAAAGGGACAAGCTAATATGCTGTTTAGGTAATGGATCTAAAACATCCAAATGAAAAGAAAAGAAAAAAAAAGGCATCAGGTGTTGGGACGCTCTGTGGTGGGTTCATTCTTGGTCTGTGGGTGAGAAAGAGAATGAATCCATAACTTTCATGAACTGGTTGCTGGACTGACATAACACACTGGCTGACAGGCAGATGCACAGAAGTAGCTTTAATAAGCAGGGTCAGCTGCTTAATACTTATATTAATATGTAGTACTTACCTAGGCAAAACCAAGCTGATGGAGCGGGAATTTTCTGTTACAGGAGTATTTTACAATGATAGGTATATCTTGTTTTACGATAAGGGATTTAATATATGGGAAATTCAATTTTTGAGTTACATGACTGTACATGATCTTAGTATTTTACCATGGTGGAAAGAGCAGATATTTGAAGCTGTGTGAAGAGTATTTTTTACCATGACAGGGAGATGTTGGTTTATTATGGCAGGTGTGATATATTAAGACTTTGGTGTTTGTGTAATTTTAAATGCTGGTCTGTTAGGTTTGTGTTGGTATAATGATAGATGGAGTGAAATTCGAGTCACAATGTGTGCTCATTTCATGTGAATGTTTATCAAAAGGTATCCCAATCTTGAAACAGCTGTGTTTACCTGTGCAGGCGATTTAAGGTTCCATTTAAATATATATGTCAAGGACCTTGCCTGGCCAACCATTGATATCAGGTCATGCAGCACTTCTATTGTTGTAGACTCAATGATTTTTTTTGCTTTTGTCATACTCTACCTCACTTGTAAGTCGCTTTGGATAAAAGCATCTGCTGAATGAATAAATGTAAATGTAAATGTAAACCTCCCATGTAAAGTGACTTCATCCTCTGCTCAAACTTTACACTCCTTTAAACCGTATGAAGTGCCTCACTATCATTTGGACCAGTAAGGATCAGTAAGGCAAAATCTGTCTGCCTAAAACAGATATTTACATGCAGACACTGAAAATTACAACAGTCAGCCCGTTACTCCTTAAAAGGTATTACTTGAAATGGGAGGATTTTTGTGTGCAGGTAGCAGTGCAGCATAGTGGTTAAGGAGCAGGACTTGTAACCGAAAGGTTGCCGGTTCCCTACGGGGACACTGCTGCTGCACCCTTGGGCAAGGTACTTAACCCACAATTAGCTTAATAAATATCCAGCTGTATAATAAATGGATAAGATTGTGGGGTACAAGGCACCATAGTGGTTAAGGAGCAGGACTCGTAACTGAAAGGTTGCCAGTTCAATCCCCTGCTGGAGCACTGCTGCCACTCAACCCCGAACTGTCTCAGGACAGTGGTTACCATTGTAAAAAGCTGTAACTAATGTAAGCTGCTCTGGATAAGAGCGTCTGCTACATTCCAATAATTTAATGTAATGTGTGCAGCACTGACTGAATGCTAAACAACTTGGTCAATACATACCTGATCTAAAACAACACAGTAGAAACGCTAAGAAGAATGAAGATAGCAAGGAAAGATTGTTTCAAGTGATAGTTGCCTGTGGGTAAAAAATAAAAAAAATACAATTTCAAATACATTTCAGATATGGTCAAAACAAAAGAATGACAACCTGCAAAGCCAGTATTCCAAGTTATGAAAGATATATTGTATCACAATATAAATGTCAATAAAATATTAATCCCTTAAAACCCAAATCAAAACAATATACATTTCAAACAATCAATCATTTCAAACAATCAGTACAATTTTGAAACATTTTGACCAAACTTTGAAGGAGAAAAGCTTCACACTGTGAGCAAATGCTGGGCAAAGCTTTTTTTTTTTTTTTTTTTTGATAATTTCACCAACAACAGCACAAAAAAATCACAAAGGATTCCTCAATAGCTTTACTGCTAGGTAGCTAGGTAGGTAGGTAGCTGCTGACAAGAAGCATTTGAATAGAAATAATGGTAAACCATGAGACGTGTGAAAAATGCATCAAGTGATAAACGCTAACGTTGTTTATCATTTCGAAGAAATCACTGAAAAAAAAATGATGGATTATATGGATTGAAAATATGGATTGAAAATCTAAAGTTAATACAATCACTGGCCCTCACTCAGCATCCCCACAATGTCTAAATTGCACCCAACATGTCCCATTCATCTGTGCTGCATGCCTGCTGGTTCGCAACCCTCACACACTAAGAAGATCTCAAATATTTTTTTTTGCAAAATGCGATAGCTTCACGTTTCCTTTAATGTTATGTTAGCAGAAACCATGACCATGAGAACAGTACTCACAGACTGGATGGGAAGCTCTTGATGGTGCTGTAGCAAGAAAGGAGAGCCATGATGTCAAATAGGTCATTGCCCTTGACTGTTTGTATAATAGTATAACTCCTCTGTGGGAGCTCATAGCCATACTTTAGGAGACTGATCTCTTGCATCATATTTTACTGTACATCAAATCATGCATAATCTTCGACAGTCTGACACTTTGGCAAGGCAACTGGCACCTGTGAGCAAATTTGTTTCTGGCTAAAAGGAAGATGAGGAAAAAATATACAAGGAGGAAACAAAATGCCTTTACGGATCCCCACAAGAGAACCACGGAAAGTCAAAGTGGTTGCATGTTTGTACAGTGAATGGAGACTAGAGAGATTACGGATCTTTCAGTGGCCATGAATCTGATATAGAGTTAGTCTGAGCCATCTCTGATAAAACAACAAGGGCCGGAATGCTTTAAGAGTTCACTGGAGTCAAAATGGGCAGCAGCGTAACATGGTTATGTGTGAGCAGGTGTGAATATACCACAGTAAGCTCACCTGAGCAGATGTTATCCACTTTGATTGACAGTGTCTCATTGCTGACATGGTTCTTTGCCTCACATCTGAAGATGCCTCTCTTTTCCACAATCACAGACAACGTAAGTGGGGTAGAGGGGTCGGTGATGTACACAAACATTTTATTCCCAAGAAACAAGGACAGGGTAACATCTGTGCCGTTCTCTACAGAACAGTGAAGATGGCATCCGGAAAATTCGATTTTGGGCTTTGACACAGGAGCTGTGTGGGAAGGTGACGGGGAAATAATGAGCATGCTTCAGAGGTGAACGTTTCAGAACATTAATGATAAATAAATATAGATAACAAAATAAAATAGCACAAATAGACACGCTTAAGAAGTCTGTAATTCAAACTGTGATTTAAGGTGATAGAAATATTCTGTACGCTGCACTTCAAGTCAAAAAGGAAAACAGATACTGGGTAATTGGAATTTGAATGATCAGTCCAGCATGACCAGCAACCTGTATTGCAAGTATGGAAACAACATTATGACTTTTCAAATAGCCCTCAAATCATCCAATATGGTAATAAGATCAATGACTATGACCAGACACCCCATGTGATGAACACCAGCCAATTGGAGCCAACTTCAGGAAATATGTGAACAGAGTAACATGTGAGCAACATACGCTTTCAGAAGATATTTCTCACTGGTGAATTTTGTCCGGGTCCCTAAAGACCCCACCTGTTCCTAAGGTGATTCGGGGAACTGCAGATCTGTCTCCCAGGTGCGAGAGATTACCTTTTTCAAGTATGGATAATTACTGGTAGCAATATAAGTGAATGGAGATGCTTTTATTGATAGTTTTTGAACTATCAAAAACTCAACTAGAGAACTGAAAATTGTTTTTGAATATGTATTTCAGGTGAACTGAAATAGCTTGTTACATTTTTACTGGATGTCATTATATATCCAGTATATCCAGAGGTGCATAAAATGTATTGTATCGTGTCATTTACAGATCTCCCCATGATGGGGATATCAAGAACATATCCCCAAGGATCTGCTGCATATCACAATCAAACCGACCCTGGTCACAGAAAGTCAAATAAAAATAAAAAATAAAATATAATAAAAAAAAAAAATGCAAAGATAGAAGGAACAGGAGAAGCAACAGATTCAAAGTATACACACAATACTCACTGTTGCAGAAGGTCTTTTTCTGGATGATGGTGAACTTTTCCACACCTTGCTTTTTGACCACACACATGTACCTATCCTTATCTTCCCCGTTCAGTAACAGGCCAAGCCAGGGTTTTTCACTGGGGGTGTACAGTTGCGCCATGGTCTGATTGTCACTCATCCGAACCCATTGGAGCCGGTGATTCCAATCATTTGTATAGCACAAAGCAATGCAGGTTCCGTTTCCATACCTATACGCCTTTGTTGTCGGCTTGCTTATGGCAACTGTGCAGAGACAAATGACAGCGCTAAGACTTCCTGTTCCCTGTGTCCCATGCTAGTAAATCCCATCGCAACAGCAGCACCTTCTTTTTTCCACAGCGCTACGCTGAAATGGTGGGCCACAATGGCGAAATGGGCAGCCACAAGCTTTCTGTTCCAGGCACAAGTGTTCAGCTAATTTGTGATTTTTTTTTTTTTTTTTTGTATTGTCTTATTCTGATGATGCTGCGAGCAAATGTGCCACAATGTGTAATCGAGTTACTCTCTCTCCTTTGACTGCAACAGCATCCTGTGGCTGATTTTCAGGTATGTTTTTTTGCGTCTGGGTATTTCAGCTTATGAAACTCAGTCTTTATCATTACTTCCCCCCCACCATGACATGGAGTCTTGCAACACTACATGGAGTGGCAGGGCATGGGACTCCCTCTGGGAGTTTGTCAGATGATAAAAAGTAATGTCTGAATGACTTTCTTTGATTTAAAACAACTGTTAAGGCTGGCAGACAGCATACACTAGGTGGCACTGCAGTCCTGAAGCTAAAGTTCTGATTGGCCTTTTCACTATGAACCTGAAAATCATGCCTCCATGACATGCCAGAATTGTTGGAAGCAATTCAATACATTCAAAATCACAGCAATAGTGGGATACAGACCCACTGATAATAAATACCGAACGTGAAATTCAGAGGGCCAGATTTTCTAAAGGCACAGCACAAACATACTGTATACAGGTACAGAGAAGCCACGGTCAGCATGAATTTTATGACCAATTTATAAACACTGTATATATATAAAGACTATGGGCCACATGTATCAACGGTGCGTGCTGAGCACTTTTCTACACATGAAATGGTATTCATGAAAAGATACTTGCCGGGAAAACATGCGTACCTCTGCGCATGGTGTCGAGGTGGTGTACGCATAAAATCGGTCATTTGCAGCTTGGCGACACCAAGAGGAACTAACGGTCCTGTGTCAATCATTGATGAGTGTTATCGCGCACGCATCCACGTGAAATACTGGTTTAAGTGTAAACTGTGAACAACGTCGGACATTATGGCAAAACTGACTGTCAATTTGGCATTATTATATTAACATTGTAATTGGGCCTTGTAATTAAAAAATAATAAATGAAAACGTCACAGATCACCATGTGTAATCTAACATTTTTAATGCGTAGGGGAGCGCGGGGCACAACATAACACATTTTGGTTTTTGCGAAATAATTTTTAAAATATTTAATCTGGAATAATCATGTTTTCATACAAGCAACATACATCTCTGCTACAAACGAACACTTGAACTTGGTTTCTAGCACCTACCGTTCATGTGCAATTCCACCGGAAATGTCGGGAAGTGCAATGTTACAACTTACCCCATGGGTGGGGCTAATTGTAACAGACAGAGGGTTATTGTAACACTCGCTAGAGTAGTTTAATAAATTAGTGAAAACAAAGTTAATTCAATATAATTCTACATTGTATGAAACAAATATATTTCCATCCATACTGCATTATATATTATCTATCTATATGACAGACAGATCAATCGATACACACACACGTGAAATTATATATAAACACTGACATGAGACTTCCTTATCTGTTTTTCTTATTCGATGCCTCATTCTGTGAAAAAAGTTCCAGGAAATTTGTTGTTGTTACTTTTTTTTTTGTAGAGGGAAGTAACTTCTTGTCATTGTTTAGTAAGGGTGGCTTAGTTGTAACCCCGCACTTAAGCCTAGCTAGTACTTGCTGTGAGCTAGTTAGGCTACATGTTTCAAAACGGTGCTACGTTGTAGGCAACAAGATGGTGATTAAAGTAATATAAAGTTGGATTTTGTGATTTACACACAAAGCTGAGTAACTCAAAAACACTTGTGACGAAAAAAATTACTTGCATGCCCTGAAAACACTCTTTGGCACAGATTTCTTCAAAACGCTGACAAATCTTTCTGAATTTTCGCGGGAGACCGTGGCTAGGAAATGTGGTAATGTGGCCAGAAGCACACGCTGCTTGACCTTGAATAACAACATAAGAAGTCCGTGTTAAAAATTTCCCCGTGTTAGGTTGTTCCCCGCGCTCCCCTACTCCTATATAACAGGCTCATTTGCAACGTATAGGATTAACGCGCAGAAACCATGCAATACCGGTTCATCTCCAAGTTCTAACCACCTTGGGTTTTCTCGCCACCGGGACATTCCAAAGAGAGCTTGTGGACAGGACGGGAATATCACAATCCTCTCTGACCCGTATCACGCCCATAGTGTGGAAAGGGATCACCCAGATGACTCCAAGGTATATAACATTTCGTTACACTGCGGCGGAACAGGCCAATATCAAAATGCACTTTGCAGCGATGGCTGGTTTTCTTAGTGTAATCGGCGCAATCGACTACACTCACATTGCAATACGGGCACCAAAAGAGGATGAAGTTGTTTTTGTGAATCGAAAACACTTCTTCACCTCCTCCACCGTACGCTCCTCTGGTGAAACTGCATTCATAGCAGTCACCACTTTGAGCCACTACGCATTTTTCCTCCGATTTGAAATGCCGCTAGTCTGGCCTCCAAGAAGGACATTTTTTCTCCTCTCCATACTCATCAACCATCACCTCTGTCTCCGTGCCCGAATAATTTCTTTTCTTACGTCCTGCCATTGATCCTCAACATCAATTTCTGCATTTCACTCAGATTTACATGGGACCTTTATATGCTAATTCGACGAATTAAAGGCGTGTGTCGGTACATGTAAGAACAATTGTGGGAATGGACGATATACGCGTTCGTGTGCACATAATCTCACGATGATAATTTGGCGTACGTGGTGTTTGATAACTCTGACGAAAAACCTCCGTACACAATTCGTGATATTGTGCATTCGCATGGTCCTACGGCAAGTCGTACACAAAGATTGATACATATGGCCCTATAACTGTCAAAATGTGAACAACGTAGAACATGACCCCATTTAGCTATCATCAGCCACATTCAATGACAGTGGTACTGGACTCACCAGACACAGTCAGGTTATAAACCCTAGAGGTACCATTAGTGTGCACCTTATACTCTCCAGAGTCCCCTGTCTTCAAGGCAGTGATGCTGAAGCATCCATTGCGGCTGTTCCAGAACACTCTGCCAGCAAAATGCTCTGAAAGGTTAGTCTGGCTCTGACCATCAGTGACTCGGCCAATGGTTTCATTCTCATAATTCAGAACCCCTTCTTTTTTCACTGAATGTGGGAAAGACACTGTCCCTCCTGCAGTCTTATTTATATCCTTAATGAAGGATTTACCTGGAAACACACAGAAAAAAAAAAACGTCATCAGGTAAGGTCATCCACCTGTTAACACGCCAGAGCCACAGATTAAGAATTCCACTCTACCTGAGCTGAAACTACCTGACGCCATGAAATCAGAGAAAAATACTCTGCACACATTAGGGGAACAGAAACCCATGCTGGCCTTTTGGGGTTACATCACGAGTCATATTTATTTGCAGCGTCATTCTGCAAATAGCGTCTTTCAGTTTCTAGCAACAGTGTACAACAACGTTCGGAAGAATGACAGTTTGTACAGTAGCTGTCATGAATATAAATTTAAATTGAAATGAAAGGAACTCCTGCTTATGTGGGAATAAAAAGCACAGAATATAACACAGGAGAGTGTCAAAATGTGAAAAAAATGCAGATAACATTCCTCTGAGGCTACAAATCATATGATCTGGAAAGTACTACAGTTTCACTTTTTTAAAACAGAAAATTCCTAATGTGATTGATGGGGAAGAGGCAGATTTTACCCATTCACAACCATGTAATCCTTTAATATACCTTCCCCAGAACATTTTATTTCATAGTCGTCATTTACACTGGGGACACTGGGGACATGTCCCCACCACTTTTTGTCATGGCCCATTTCGTCCCCACCACTTTAAAAAGGTGTGAACACGTCAAACCCGTCGTTGTCCCCAGTACTTTTCAAAACAAACTGACCGCCCATGTTCCATTTCACAGACAGTCTTTCAGGTCTGTGTCACGAATGTCATCACGGACCACAATCGTGAGAGAGAAGATTAACGAGCAGATTGAATGAGGTGTGATACGTAGTGGAGCCTGGAGCTGCATGTGCCAAGCTCCGTTTTTAAAAATGGAGAGGGGTACAACAGCACTGCCTCACTGAGGATTCGAACCTGCCAAAGTCTGGACACCAGCTTTGTTCCTAAGCCTCTAGGCTGCGTCTGTGTTACAGTCTACACACAGAGACAGTCATACAGAACTCACCAGACACAGTCAGATTGTAAGAGCTGGAGCTACCATTAGTGTGCACCTTATACTCTCCAGAGTCCTCTGTCTTCAAGGCAGTGATGCTGAAGCATCCATTGCTGCTGTTCCAGAACATTCTGCCGGCAAAATGCTCTGAAAGGTTAGTCTGGCTCTGACCGTCAGTGACTCGGCCAATGGTTTCATTCTCATACTTCAGAACCCCTTCTTTTTTCACTGAATGTGGGAAAGACACTGTCCCTCCTGCAGTCTCATTCAGATTCTCACCCACAACAAAGGACAGAAATAGACCTGGAAACACACAGAAACAAACTATCATCAGGTATCATCAGGTAAAATCACTCAAGTATACTTCATCATTCATGTTTATACTGTGGCCTCCAGAGAACATCTGACATGTTTTTTTTTCTTTTTCCTGGGTTATATTTTGGTTGGGACTAAATACATTTGAGTTCTTGTTAAAAATATAAAAATTGGCAAACATGTTTAAAAAAATCATGTAAATAAAGAGCTAGTTCATGTGATGGGATTCTTATGTGACCCTGATTTTTTTTTGCCATTTTCTGTGTAATTTCAAATACACAGCCCAAAAACAACCCCCTCTACCTGAACAATTAGAATGCCCTGTTTGTAAAACCAAATATTGAATTAAATATTATTTGAAACTCAAGGTAAACTGTTACTAGGAAGGAGACAAAGAAGCCACTTCAGACGATAGAGAGGATAGTAAGAGTCATGATAAGACATAGATCATTCTAAACGACAGCTTTTAAATGGATGAATGACAACATTGTGGCTTCATCAAAACTATAATCTTAGAATAATGGTGTAATCAGACTTCAAACATAGGCATAGTATCACACAAATTGCAGTAAAAGATAAGCAAGATAATCCTTTAACAAAGCATCCAGTTAGGGGTCAAATAGTGGATTCTTATCAAAACCAAGACACAGAATGTGTCACAACTATTGTTTATATCTCCTAGCATGGCAAAAAAAAATCGAAATGAGTTAATAGGTTTTTAATAGACTTGCCTTTTCGCCTGCTCTATTTGTCAGTAACAAGATATATTCTCCATGTACAAATTCAGCAGGTTTTGAGGTTTCACACTTGTGTCAATGGATAACATGCCTACGAGGCATACAAAATCTATACACCTCAGGTTCTCCCTGAGAGGGCTAAATGTTGTACTGCTACAACTATAACCCAAATTATATATGTGCAAACACGTTACTATAGAAAGCAAGTCATCAATTCATTTATTTTACCTGACAAAGTCAAGAGCATATGCAGTTTGTGCAAAGGAAAAAAGAAATACCATAACAGCTCTTCTTGCCCTTTGCTTGTAGCAACCCAAAAGCTATGTCTTTAAACAATCATAGAAGATTAATCTCTTAAGTCAAAGAGTAGGGGCTGGTACTTACTCAAAATACAAAGTATTTTTAAAACTTTCTTCATGTTTGTAACGGAGATGTGTTTTGAGGTTCTTCTTTGTCCTGACATTTTTCAAGTAAAATATATCCTTGGCTGGTTGGCTACCAAGTGGCTGAATTGGCGTCTCAGCTCACACAAGGCAGAATTTTGGGGCTGCAACCAGTTTCAAGTATCATGTGCCCACTTCCTCATTGGCAAAACACATAGCTTGTAGTTTTCTTTTGTAAACAACCTTGTTATTCAGACTACAAATTTTTGATTGAGATTGAGATGGCCAAGGGTAACAATTTCTTTGGAGACTTCGACGACTGCATTGGCCCATTAACATGCTCGACCAGGAGCTATAGTTCCAGCAGCTTCACTTGAAAATTCATTAAATATTTCTTCTTTTGAACAATTACTTTAGTCTGTGCACCTATTAAGACAAATGTTTAACATTTAAAACACATTTTAAGCAGAATAAATTATCCGGTACGTACATTTCTTTTTCTGCAATATATGTTCGTTCCGATTCAATGAGGAGCATGAACAATTATGGAGGGCACTGTGTCACACTAATGGTGATTTCTATTAGGAGGTTCAACTACAAAAAAGAGAAGTCCTCAGTGTTGGAAATGAAGTCATTAATATTGATAATAATTATGTAAAGTCTCTACAAACCCATGGCTCTGGACAATGATTGTAGTGGACGGGAGACAACACTAAGCTCAAATCAAACCAGATGGCACATGAGGCTCTCTTTACTCTTTTGTGTGAACTGGAAGTCATGTGCCCTCTAGTGGCCGAATGAAAAACATTTCCATCACATGGAAAATAAGATTATTGACTTATAGACTGCGTCCTACATCGTCCCCTATATACTCCCCCAGTACACGCTAACTGCCCTTGCTCAGGAGCAAGCTGCCCGCCATAGTTAGTGTCCCAGTATGAGGAGACAGTAAAGGGCAAGAAGAGAGAGTCACTGCCCCTGAGGCGGCAGTGTAGCATAGTGGTTAAGAAGTAGGACTTATAGCCTAAAGGTTGCCAGTTCAATTCCCTGTTGGGGCACTGCTGCTATACTGTTGGCCAAGATACTTAACCCACAATTGCCTCAGTAAATATTCAGCTGTATAAATAGATAATGTTGTAAAAAAAAAAACAACTATGACCTACATAACATTGAATAAGAGCATCTGCTAAATGCCAATAATGTAATGACCTCATGACCACAACTGTCTCCTCCATGCAGAGAAAGGTGAGAAGCTAATGTAATGTGTTGTAATGTAAAGCTAATGCATTACAGTACAATACAATAAAGATGCAATATTACAGCACAGTGTTTTATTGTGCAGTCCGCAGGAAGACAGGCCACATCATCACCCGTTGCTGGTGACCTGGCCCCTCAGATCCCCCAAAGAGCTGGAAAAACCTGCCTCAAAATTTGCATGATGTTGGCATGACACTGCCTCTCCTTACTGTAACTGAGATCCACAAGACCAGCATAGTCACCTCCCTTTAACCATGTATCAGATAACTGCACGACACATATTAGAACTGTTTAACAGCATAGCATCCAGCTGGTTGGTCATGCATAATCTGGTGAAAGACAAGGTCAGAGCAGCCCAAGCGTGTACAGTTAACAGCAGCTGACTGCTTATGAACAGAAGAGGAGTTTGGCCTGGTGTAGTTTAAAGCCCAATTCATCACATCACAAGGTACAGGCCAAAAATGGGATGTTGGTATTGAGTTTAACAAAGCTACGGAGTTTAAAGACTTATTAATGCTAACAACATATACAGGTGTTAGCATTTATCCTATAACAGGCAAACAATTAATTTATAAATTTTTGTAGCCAGATATTATTATAATTAGTAGCTACTACTGTCAATGAAAAAAATCTAAATAATTAATTAAAATCTCATTTATTAACCCCTTATATTGCATGGCAATGTCACCACATGTTTGCATTCACACAAATATAACATCATCTCAGAGGTGTGACAAATTTTCGCAGACCAACCTGATTCTTGATCAACGGGCCCATAGCACCTGTACATGTTAAAATGGTCACGGGCTGAATGAATACATTGTCTCGATTTTTAATATGTGCATTAACCAAAGACTTTTTGATCAGGAAAAACAAATCAATGGTACACTGGGAAAAATTATTATTAATTATTATACACATCAGCACACACATGCATTGGTATAACTGAAACAGGGGAAAAGTAAATGTTTGCATTTCTATGTCAAGTCTTGCTCGGCCTTGTGACATGTTCACACTGAGGGACCCATTCACTTGTGTAATGGTATATTTCACCTTGTATTGTTGGCACGTCCTTGCACCGGCAGAGCACCACCTTAAACATATTATCACACCAAATATTGAAAGCCGTCCTTTCCTTTGTAGATTACTGTAATGTGATTGCTTAGTTTTTCGAGCATGTCACACTGATGTTGTAACTCTCTCATTCGTCTTGCAGGCTGTTTGATATTTGATATGAAAACCCATCATACAATCAGCTAGACTGTTATTCTCGGTCATTCTGTCAGGAACTGAAGCTCTATGGCTTCTGAAATACAGAGACTGTTCCATGTTTTCACAAAAGTGAGATAAATTTGCTTTGAAATACAGAAACTGGCTTTCTGACAAGCTGAATAATGGACGGGTAGAATGGTGTTGAGTAACACTTGTTTACTAGGACTGTTCATTCTCACTGACCACTATTCTATATATAAAAATTCTGCATTTGTGTAATTATTTTTTAAGCCACAGAATTGTCACAATAATTGTCTTAGTTTTAAAAATGTTAAATATGAAGCTGAAATAAGCTTATTCAAAGCTTTAATAAAACTTATTCACAAAGCTGAAAAATACAAGTCCAATAAACCAGAGACCCTCAGGGTCAGGTCAACTGATTCTGGAATTTTTTTTTTGTCTGCAGCTACCCAGACATTACACTGTTCAGAGAAGTTTTATATGACATGATTATTAAACTATATGGCAGGGAACATTACAATGAGTAACACTTAATACCGTAAGCACTTAAATTACTCTCTGTACCAGAGGTTTCAGGAGATGCTCATGTGTGATGCTTGAAGTTCAGGGCTAACCAGGATTTGTCTAAGAGCATAATGCCATGCCGGGGACCCTCTGGGATCAGTAATCCAAAGCCATCGATGAGTGATTGTGGTTCTTTAAAAGGGATACATGCTGTAGGATGCTGAAGGCAGCTCGTCACTGTGGGAACAATTTTCTCCTGTATTGATAACGGTGATCAGGCTTCTATTTGCCATCTATATTCAGCACCTTATTGGACACACAACAACAATTGTAACAAAGAGTAAATAGATACACAGATGTACATAGGCTTGGTAGAAAACTGTACAGTGATCAAAAATACTGACACTGCACTAAATTTGAAACCAATTTACATTTTACACCATGAACAGATACCTGGAAAAGATTCAGTCATTGGAGCAGAGGGAACACCTCTCTGATCTGGAATTATAGTTCCACAAAGAAAGAACGAAAAAAAAAAAAAAAAAACTCAATATGCTTGCTAATACATGTATTGAGTGGTAAAGGATTCACCTCACTAGAAAAGTGGACTGATTATAGAGTTCAGTGTTACCAGAAAGGGTATGTTTTGGGACTTTTGACTAGAGCAAGAATGATATCCAGGGACAGCCAGTCATTTGCAATCATAATTTCAACAACCAACAACTTTTAAACTGACTTTAAACTCTTCTTGGAGAACGCAAACATTACAAAAAAAGAATCCCTGCAATGTTAATGATGTTCAAGTCAAGAAAAGGCCAAAGATGTGTTTAATTTGTGTTTTATTTTGATGGATGTAACATTATGCATGCAAAATATTTTGAGGAACTTTGAAAATAGTATTCACATTTAACGCCTGTAGTGGACGACACATCTGAAACGTACTTGAATTTCAGATGTTACTCTGAAATCTTGCTCTGGAGATCTCGCATGAATTGATTTTTAAAAGTCAATGAATGTCAAACGTGAGCGTCTTGCGCTTTACTGCTAATAAAACCAGGCGACGTACAGCCTCACAAAGGGGTTTCATAAGCGTGTTAGCGTCTATACAGAGCCGCGTGTGCGCACATGCAGTTGGCTGTCTCTATCTGCGCACGTGTCACCATCTAAGAGTCTTTTTCCACTCTTGTGTCAACACGTTGTATAAGTGTTAATGGTCATTGTGAAGGTCTTAGCTGTTGTTTGTACGGTTAAGCAACACTCTCCTCCAAAAACTCTCTATATAAGTGCCTACCGCCAGCTGACCGCCAACCTCATTTGTTACATCGAATCATCTGAACTCGAGACGACCCAAGGCTGAACAGCTTTCCCTTAGAGGTAAGGAAAGCACTTTCCTCATTTTATGGTGGTGCTGTACTATGTGTCTATATTTATAGTTGCTTAACAATACATACAGTATTGTCATTCATTCTTCTACAGAAGGCCAACATTGGACTATAATACTAGAAATATCTCGCAGAAAATGCAGGCCACACAAATGCCATTAAACTCTGTACGAGTGAATTTGGATGTTATCCTGTCAGAATCTGAGCATCTGTTTACACCGGTCCCGGTTTTCTGGTTTTCAGTCTCTGACAGACACCGTGAGGAAATGCAGGTTCTGCAGGCGCTGTTGCTGACCCTCGGGTCCCTCCTTGCGGTGAACGGCCAGTCCTTCCACCTGGGGAGGTGTCCCAAACCGCCCGTTCAGCTAACCTTTGATGTCGCTAAGGTGACCCATTTCACAGCTGATGACTTTTAAACGGTTGTGCTGTAACCAAAGAAACAATATTTTCTTGATTGGTCAATTGTTCTCGTTGGTTCGCAGAAAACTGTCCTTTCCAGTATGGTATCATACATAGACTATATATCCGTCTTTTTCGAATCGCAGTAGCTAGATAATAGAGTGAAAATAAGTTTTAACGAAGACTGCAAGTGTCTTAGTTCTGGGTAAGAGCGTCTGCTAAATGATGTAATGTAATGTAACAATCGTGCAATTGTAACTGACACCCGTACACCAGTAACTCGCCGCACCAAAACATAACGTTTGCCTTGACAACCTGCCCGTTGCCTCCCCGCAGTACATGGGAAGGTGGTATGAGATCGAGAAACTGCCCGCGGCCTTCGAGCTGGGAAAGTGCAACCAGGCGACTTACACCCTGAAGCCCGAGGGCGTGGTCCAGGTGGTGAACGCGGAGCTGCTGTGAGTGCTAACGCGCCCGTCGGCATCCAGCCGCGCCGGAGTCCGGCCACTGTGATGCTGCTGTCTGTAAGAGTCCTCTGCTTTACCCTTTTTCCAGGTCTGACGGGATTGTGAACGAGATCGTGGGGACGGCTCGAGTGAAGGATCCCTCGCAGCCAGCTATCCTGGAAGTCAGCTTCTTTGAGGGTAAATTTTGTAATCTGACGTAAATTTTAAAAATCGGTATTGGAGAAGCGTTAACAAGGGAACAAGAAGTAATTTGTTGTCAATAGGTGGTGCACTGATGTGCGAGTGTCGAGGCTTTAAATTGCCGCCGTGTCAAGACTCAGGTCCTGTACTCTGGTCTTGATGATGCGTTAGAAATAGGAAAACAGCTCATTGGTGTTCGCCGCCCTAAACAGGAGCGTGTGCTAAAGCGTTTCTCAAACCTCTCCTGGAGGACCCCTTGTCCTCCATGTTTTAGATCTCTCCCTGCTCCAATACAGCTGATTCAAATGATCAGTTTGTTATTAAGCAGCTTCCAGAGTTCATAACGAGTTGATCATTTGAATCAGCTGTGTTGGAGCAGGGAGAGATCTAAAACATGCAGGACAAGGGGTCCTCCAGGAGAGCGTTGGGAAGCGCTGTGCTAAACGAACGTTATGTACTTTGTCTTCCTTCCCTTTCAGGTGCGCCCAGTGCCCCGTATTGGGTATTGTCCACAGATTACGAAAACTACTCGCTCGTCTACTCCTGCACTAACTACCTGGGTTTCTTCTACGTGGACTTCGCCTGGATCTTGAGTAGGTCGCGGACTCTGGCCGCCACTACCGTCGAGCAGCTGCGCAGCACGCTAACCTACAACGGCATCAGCGTGGCGCGCATGACGGCGACGGATCAGACCGGTTGCGCGGCTTTGTCGCGGTCGCCGGCTCCCGCTGTGGCTGCGTGAGGCCCGGTGCTGCCCGAGCTGCGTGCGTGCGTGCGGCGTGTCCGGCTGCAGGGTGGAGCTCTCGTTTTTAAGCACCTGAAGCTGGACGTTTCTGCCCTTTGTGGCGTTTGCGGATTTCATTATTACACTCAGAAAAGATCAAGGCCACACAGGCAGGAAAAAAACAAAACAAAAACAAAAACAAACAAACAAAAAAAATCTTTTGGTCAGGGAGCGCTACTGTCGCAGGGCTTTTTAAAAAAAAATATATAAGCCTACATTCACGATCTAATACTCTCAGTCAATGGGACTCTCATCACTTCCCCGCTGTAGATAGGCGATTTCCCCCTGCGTAATCGCCCAGGTTGGTGCGAGTCCCCCTTTGCTTGTTACCGATTTTGACGCTATCAGGTGACCACTGACCAACACATGGGACCGCCTCAAACTGACACCTCCTGTGCAGCGACACTTAGCAGGCTAAGTCAGGGCACTCATAAATGAATCAGACAGGCTACCTTTGGTTTGGGAGACACGGGTGAGGGCTAGTTATCTTGGCCTGGCACGA
Organism: Megalops cyprinoides; assembly: GCF_013368585.1. Taxonomy (NCBI): domain Eukaryota; kingdom Metazoa; phylum Chordata; class Actinopteri; order Elopiformes; family Megalopidae; genus Megalops; species Megalops cyprinoides. The sequence goes on along the minus strand of NC_050584.1, from coordinate 64,314,627 downwards.
GTATAATTGGTGCTGGTCATATATCCTGGGTTTAACTGTATGTGGCATGAGGCCAAAGGCAAGAGATCCGGCCACGGGTTTTAACTCCACCCCACAGCCGGACACTTCTCCATAACGCGCCCAACAGAAAAACACTGAAACAAATTATTACGCTGCCTTGACAAGGACAAATAAATCTCGAAAAGGTGAATGTGGTTATTTCTTTACACGCTAACTTCTACTTAGGCCTAATATTTGGCACGTCGTTAAGAGAATTCCTGCTTGAATGATTGTAACTCATTGTTTCCTGATATATCTGAGTATCGACAATGTGTGCAGTGTGTGACCTTATACAATGAATAGTAACAATAAAACTGCATTAGGAACATTCAGCACGTCTCCCGTTCCTCTTTTGGCTTCTCTCATTCCTTATTCTGGTGAGACGCGACCCCCTGTGTTCAATGTTAGAACTGCGGTACAGCAGTTCGGATGTGAACGGGTCGTTTCCATCGGGTGTTACATGACAGCATTAGTCTGAAGATCAAAAATGACACACAAGATGTACAAAACTCAGAATTAAAGAGAGAACCTTATTTGGAATTATGCATAGGGAGTAGAGAAACGAATATATAAAAAAGACACGCATTTTGTAGCTAAGTCCCAATTTACGTCTACACGTGTGCTTCATATTAATGTAAATACTAATTAGCAATATGTTCCTGCTGTGAAACACGTTTGAAACAAACCACGTTAATATGCGAGTTTCTAAACCAATGCAGCAGATCTAATATATTTTGAAAGCCCTGAAGACTTCTTCCTGAAGATCGGTCCAATACCATAGCAGAAGGAGTTCAAAACTTGTGTAACAGCATTCCAACCCGTATGGAGCTGTTTTGACGACAAAAGACGGCCCAATGCTTATTAGTTAAATATTCATAAATATTCATACATGATCTCATTCTTACATTGTTTGTTGAAACCATTACTGGTAAAGCACAATATACAATATTATTCCATCCCCCCTCCCCCCCTCTCTCTCCCTCTGTATACCTCTGTCTCTGTATATATTATCTATAGAGGGGGGTAGTGAGAGAGATATGCTTCTATTATTTCTTTTAAATCAAAAGTTAATAAACGGGGAAAAAAACGCAACAAAAGTGGCCTCTCACAGAAAGGTAAGCGAGAGTCTGTTTAATAACGTTAGCCCTGGAATGTCCCATGACAATAATTTAGCTAATCACCAAGTCCATGTTAGAAACGCCTCCTGACGCAACAAAACCCGTCGTTCATCCTCCGTAAGCGACGCATCAGCGAGAGTCCCAGCGCGGCCGAGAGCTGTCTACAGACGGAGGTAAGCTCTTAACACCAAACAAACCTAACTTGCTGTGTACCACAAACGCAGTCTAAAGGACCAAACGCGTAGTAAATCTGTCATAGAAATTACTTTAATAGATTGACTAAGGAGAGAATTTAACTCTGAATACATTAGACTTGATTCTTCGTGCAACAGGTAAGCAATTTACAGCTTTATAACAGATGAACAATAGTTTTTGGTGGTTCGAAAACAAATGAACAAGAAAAAAAAAAAGACAAGACATATATTTGTCGCAACGTTTTACATACGCCTGTAGATGGGTTCAAGCGGGGTGGTTTTATTTTCATTGAATTTGACTGCATTGCTGTGACCGCATTTTGTTCACTGAAAGTTAAGTCATTGCTTAGAGGCTCCTCGGTCAGTGAATTGGACTACCACGTCACGTATCAAGATTGTCAGGTCGCAGTGTTTAAGTGTTTAATTCATTCTATGCATAACGAGGTTGTCCTCTGCAGTGAAGTGACACGGTAACCACTCTGTCCAGGCCTCTGCATTTAACAAGGCAGAAAATATCCCGTAATCATCTCAAAATGTGGCACAGTGAACCATCATACTAAATGCACAGCTATGTGTAATGTGAATTCAACAACATTGTTTCATACTGTTCAAATGCAGGGACATTTTATTAGACCACTAAATTACATTATTTGCTTCCTCAGGGGATGCCTTTATTGACATCAACATTTATACAAATTTATCCATTTAAACAGAGGAGCAGTTCAGCCTGAGAGCTCTGCTTAAAGCTGCGTGATGCTGGGCTTGAACCTGCAACCTTTTGACTCCATACACCTAGTTTAGTAACTACTGCCCTATGCCCCTCGTTATTGTGTGGGTTACTCATTCAGGTGTGTGTGTGTGTGTGTGTGTAATTACCCCAGGTGGCTTGGGTCCTTGTTTTGTAATGAGGGACAACCCTCAGAGGGAAAAGCATCCTAGAATCCCGCCCACAGTGAACATGAAAACATAAAACACAGTTGCCTTGGCAACCCTGAGACCGGCTTAACAGGTATAGCAACATGGGGGGACACAGAAGCCTTGATCTGGAATCAGAGCTAAAGCTCATTACATTTTTTTTTTTTTTTTGTAACATTTTTGGCATGTAGCAGATGCTTATCCTTAGCAACTTACATCAGTTACAGTTTTTTTTAACAATGTTATCCATTTATACAGCTGGATATTTACTAAGATAACTGTGGGTTAAGTACCTTGCCCAAGCATACAGAAGCAGTACCCCAGTGGGGAATCGAGCCAGCAACTTTCCGGTTACAAAGTCCTGCGCCTTAAGCTTAAGGCCCCGGCTCGAGCTCTCTACACCTGTTAGGCATTATCACTGGGCAACATCGCCACAACAAGACTGTCTCCAACGTCAGTGCACCTCGTCACATGAAAGAGTAAAAAAATCCACGATGAAAAAAAACTTTGTGGAGTAAAAAGGTGTCCGGGTTCGAAGAAGCGGGAAAGCTGAATTCGTAGACAACACAAAATTAATTGTGTGCCAGATGATCAGAATCACCGTTAAGATCTTTGTGATCTGTTTCTGTATTTCCCAGCTCTTACTGACTAAGGTGCACATAACGGCCAGCGGAGCCTTTAGCTGTTGCTCTTGCTTAGCTGGCGGCCTTACAAGGGTGAATTATATAGGTTACATTTTTTACACATTACCCATTTATGCCGCGGGATGTTTCAGTGTGATTCAGGGTGAGGGTGTTGCTGAAGTGTGTTTCTGAAGGGTACATTAGCAGAGCCATACCTAGGAGAGTAACTTTTATCAGGAGTAGGATGTGTCTGTCATGCTTAGGAGTGGCACTTTAGCATTCAGAGTTTTGATATGTCCTTTTGGGAGTGGACTTTTAGCAGTAGGATGTGTCTGTTTAGGAGGGAAAATTTAGCATTCATGGATGGGACATCTCCTCTTGGGAGGGGAAGTTTAGCATTCGGGGGTGGGATGTGTTCTTTTGGAATGGGAACTTTAGCATTCTGGGGAGGGATGTGTTCTTTTGGAATGGGAACTTTAGCATTCAGGGGTGGGAAGTTTCGTCTTGGGAGGGGAAGTTTCGCATTCAGGGGTGGGATGTGTTCTTTTTGAACGGGAACTTTAGCATTCAGGGGTGGGATGTGTTCTTTTGGAACTGGAACTCTCGCATTCAGGGGTGGGAAGTCTCCTCTCGGGAAGGGAAGTTTAGCATTCAGGGGTGCTGAGGTACTGTGCTGCCTGTTTCAGGAGGAACACTGGTGAAAAATGAAGGCCTCTTTCGCCCTCTTGTTGCCCCTGCTCCTGCCCCTCGTCAGCGGCCAGGTGTTCCACTGGGGCCCCTGTCCAGAGCCCGTCGTCCAGCCCAACTTCAACCTCCAAAAGGTGCCATCTTGTCCCTCCCAATTTTCAAACAGCCTCTGTGCAGTTAACCAAGCAACTGACAAACTGGTCCCAGCCACAACAGTAAAAACCCCGCTTACCACTTCCTGTTCACAGCATCCCTCCTATCCCTTTTTGTTTTCCCTGTTCATGCTGTCCAAATGGGAGGTCCATCCCTTTTGTTAGACTCCAAGCCAAATATAAGTACCACTGTGACCACTTCAGATGCATCCTTCATGCTTAGGCTGTATGGCAATTCATCTCTGCTGCATGTAATATACTGGCCTTGTTTACAGTTAATCAGGCTGATTTACCTAGCTTTGGATGGTGGTATGTAGGGAAGTCTCAGTTATGCTGTCTGAAGCACACTGGACAAATTCAAGAAGGAGGTGAAAAATGTCTTCAGGATGAGTCATTGATAGCATGTGATAGGTCCACCCATTTTGGATCTACAAATCCATACTCTCCCATCACTAATGTGAAGGAAACTGGCATTTTCGCATCACGACCATTGTGAAGCATTTGTGCAGCCGAATGATTCCAGGAGCATTGCATTACACTTACATTTACAGTAAGTTGCTTTGGATAAAAGCGTCATTTGGCAGACACTTTTATCCAAAGCGACTTATAAGTGAAGTAGAATAAAGCACAAGCAAATAACCATACGGAGTCAACAATATTAGAAGCACTGCATGACCAGGTTTCAATGGTTGGCCAGGGTACAAACTAGCAGGTAAAGCTAGCGAGTGCGCTGAACCATTAGATTACATTTTTTTAATATACAATTTTATTTTGTAAGATTAAAAGTGCTATATTTAAGTTCACAACAGCCCAGACCAGGACTGAAACCCTACTGCAGAGGTAGCTCTCCGGTACTGCCTGGAGTGCTGGTGATGTTTCCGTTTTTTTTTTTTTCTTTCTGAACCCTTAATCACATAATTGGATCAATTATTACACTAAGTGAATAACAGGCCCAAGCATGAGGTCACCTGAATTAATTTAGCATAATAATTAATCCAATAATGTTATTAGGAGCTCGTATGGAACAAAAAACTTGAAACATCTCTGCCAGTCCGGGACCATGGCTGTCTACCCTCGAGGTCCAAGGCTCTTTAGAATACGATACGTGCCACTGTTCACTTGTGTTATTGTGTATTGTGTTAACTGGTTGTTGTATGATGTTTTTTCTAATTCTCCAACTGCAGTACCTTGGAAAGTGGTATGAAATTGAGAAACTGCCAGCGTCTTTTGAGAGGGGAAAATGCATAGAGGCTAATTACTCCCTGAGAGCTGATGGAACCATTAAAGTTCTCAACACGGAATTCCTGTAAGTGTGCTGACGTGGCATATCCTAACACGGCGTCAGTTATGTGTGAGAGTGCGCTAACATTTATTTATGGTTTTACCTTAGCCTGGATGACCAATGGATCTTGGTGCACCGTACATCTTTGATATACAGCACTATATCATTTGAAATAATATACCTTAGGTTACAACCACAGTGCCCCACCCAAGGATTTGAATGAGCAACCTTCTGATTCATTACTGGTTATATTGCTTGTGAGCTATAACCAGTAATTGCTGTTGGTATGCTGAATCCATTTCATGCATCCAAAGAAAATAAATGACAGTATGTTTCATGTCATTAACCCTATGTTTCAGTTCTCAACGACTTTGCTAACTTTTTTTGCTTTGTTTTCCCACAGTAAAGGGAGGGTGAGGTCTATCGAAGGGACGGCTGTGGTGCAAGACATCAAAGAGCCAGCCAAGCTGGGAGTCAGCTTCTCCTACTGTGAGTACCATGGGGGAACGAATAGCTGTCAGGCAGACGTAATAAGCAGGAAGCTCGGGGTAAAAGGTCATCCTCTTTGTGTACGTGTCTGGCGTGTTCTGCTATACAGTGTTCATTACAAGGCTGGCTAGAGCTGCTAACTGCCACTGTGCATCATAAAGCAAGTTATGATGCACTTAAAGCAAGACTGGCTGAGCCTGTTGTGCCAAATGAGACCAAACCCAAGTCTCAAGCAGAGAGCACCGAACAGTTCTGGGTGACTAGAATAGCAAACCAGTTTACATGTTATCCATTCACGCAGCTGTATATTTTAAACTGGAGCATTTCAGGTTAAGGCTTGAATCAAATTTATAAAAGTAGCGTCCCATCTTCCCCCCAAGGTTTTAACCAGCAACCTCTCTGGGTACAGCTTAAGTTTTACTCAATATGCAGTATGCTGAGGTTCACCTTATGAGTAGGGCGGTTAACAAGGTACGGAATGGAGTGCTGCGTAAATGGATTATCGTCAGTATGAATGAACTTTGCATGACTTCCTCCCTCTCCCTTCCTCTCTTTTTTCTCTCTCCCGTTCCTTTCTTCTGAATTTCTCCCTTCCTTGTCCCTTCCTCTCTCTCTTTCTCCCCTCCTACCTCCTTCTCTTTCCCTTTCCCCGTCTGTCTCACGCTCTCTCCTTCTCCCTCCGATAAATAATTATATCATATATTCGTCAAATCGATGAGCACTATATTAGCAAAGAGAGTTCTGGTTTTTGAAAATGTAGGTTTGCATGCTTGAAAGTTTTTCAAAAATTTTTTTTTGGTACTTTTTCTCTGAATAATACATTTAAGAAACATTAAAGAGCTTTGTACAAGTTAAGTCTCTCTGTCTCTCCCTGTCCCTCTCTGTCCCTCCCTCTCTCTCTCTCTCTGTGTCACAGTCACGCCCTACAGCCCGTACTGGGTGTTGTCCACCGACTACGTCACGTCTGCGGTGGTGTACTCGTGCACCGACGTGGTGAGGCTGTTCCATGTGGATTTCGCCTGGATCCTCGGCCGCACGCGCACACTTCCCGAGACCACCATCAACTTCGCCAAGAACATGCTGGCCAGCGACAACATCGACATCAGCAAAATGATCCTGACTGACCAGCAGGGCTGCGAGAAGGAGCCTTAGGTGACAGAGAGAGAAAAGCGGCCTATATAGGGCCATCAGCAGATTTTATTATTTTTTTCTCAAATGAAGGGAAGGTTTGGCTTCGGCTCCTTATTCATAAAGTAATTTTAACCACGAGCACTTAATCTTTACGGTCTCTATATCAGAAAAAAGATGGCTGTTGCAACTTTTGTGATTAATAAACTACAATAATTCCTAGTCCTAATAATTCCTTTCTTTAGCAAGAGGTTTTCCTAAAATTGCTTTATGAATACAACCCCTTAACTTCTGGTGTAAAATATCTGCCTTGTAACTGGCATAGCTTAAAAATGTTCTCTAAAAAAAGTAGGCCATTAGTTTAATAGATTTTTAATACAGTTTAGGTTAAGTTTAAGTATGTTTAAGTATATTGCTAAAAGGTACAATAACGCTTTATTTTTAGCTTTCAGGGGTAGGATGTGTCCTTCTAAGAAGGTAACTTTGCCATTCATTTCTGACAGATTTGAGACGGTTTGAAAAATTCAAGTGTCCTATCTGAGAATTCATAATTGCAACCACATAATAAACATGTAGAATTTATTTAATTTTTTTTGTTGATATCGTGGGGTTACTAACGTAATTCGCAATTAAAATAAAATTCCAGAAACCAGACTCTCCTGTGGTGTTTTTGTTGGACAACTCATTTTCAGTTTCAGTCCTGTTGGTCTAAAAGGGGGAGGTATACTGCCACCATGTGGTTTCAGGTAGAACAGCATATTCCTGTTGTGTCCATAGACAGCGGTGGGGTGTACTGTGCATTTATGATGGCTCTAACCATCCTGTAAGAGCATGTGCTTAAATGATCAATGATAGAATCATAGCAAGATGTATAAGCGTCAGTGTAAAATCAGACCGATATTTGGTAAGGCCTTCCCAGATTCTCTTGAAAGTACGTGAAATTGGTGGTGGACAGGAATGTTTAAGTGTTTGAGTGCAAGCTGAAGTAAAGAAAAATTGAGTAATCTAAGATCTTTTCTTAAATTAATTGCAGGTCTTTTGGGGGCTGCCATTCACCACCATGTGTTGCTATGTTTTAATTACTCAGGATGTCCTATCGGTGCTGCTGTGTGGATGGGTTCACAGTAGGATCTTGGTAAAAGCTGCTGGAGTCTGTCATTGTTACCACACCAGTAGTCCTGCTCTTCCTGATGGAAGCTTTGTAAAAGGACCAATGCTTTCTGAATCAACTTTCATTTTTTTCCTATGAAGATCTCTGATACACATCTGGCATCCTTAACCGCACCTCAGAGTGATGTAGGGAAACCCTGTTTGTGTCTCAGACTGACACGTCTCCTGACACGTCAGCGTGGGTAACAGAGATGACCTCTGTGCACCTGAACAGGGAAAGACGTGTGTCTCTGCCCCTGCTCTCTTCCTTTCTGCTCAGCAAGCAAGAGAATGAGGCCATGCAGGAGCCATTTAGGGTAATCGAGGGAAGGGTGACTCATACGAATGAGGTCTTTTTTAATGTCATTTACAGAAAGACAGCAGAGTCTTCCCGGTGACGGAATTGTTTGTGAGAAAATTCTGGAATTCTATCGTTTCAGTCCTCTGAGTCTCTCCTGTTGGGGAAATTCCCTGCTCACATTTTATTTCGCTGGTGGAGAGTCTACAGCCAATGACGCATCGGGCTCAGCACTGAGTGATCTGTGTTCGTCCCTTGCTTAGAAGTTAAATGCACACAATGCACTGTATGGGTGTAGCAGTGCGGTGTAGTGGTAAAGAGCAGGGCTTGTAGCCACATGTTAACAATGTTAACCAACCTAATGTTAATAGGAATGCACAACCAGCTTGCTCAGTTACCTACCCTCTAATGATGACTGTGTTAAGTTGTAGTTTAATTCAATAACAACTATCTATCTATCTATCTAGCTCATGAGACTGCCTCTATCTTTTCCAACAAATGAATTACCTCTTTGTGAGTGATGTTTTCCAGATTGCCAAATTCACCCTCCACCCCTAACCTTTTTTCTAAACATCAGCATTACTCCAAAACAAGCTCATACATGTTAGTAACTTTGTTGTTTTCCATTCCATCATCTTAGATTAATAATAAACCTTTTTTTATCAAGAGTGACTAAGAGAAACAAATAAATTAGTTATTTGAATGTTTTTCACCATCTTTTGTACTTACTCTGTGAAGTACATACGGAATATCATTTATTAATGATGACGCAGGTTAGAAATGCTGCAGTGTATACAATCAAACTGAAATTAAAACCAAGTCATGGTGAATAGAAAAAAAAAACAAACAAAAAAAAAAAAACAAAGCCCTAGACAGATAAATGAAGTTTCTTTCTTTGGAAGAAGCCAGGTCTTATACAACATACAATACTGAGCACAGCACACCCTGACAATGAGCAATGCCAGTTCAGCCATTGAGGAAGGCAGGGCTCCACCTCTCCAGATTCTATAGGGCTCGGCGCTTCTGGCTCCTATCCAATAATCTTGCTTTCTCCTGCCAGACACCCATGCACAGATAAAGATATATTAATGTCACCTGCCGCCACAGCAGGCCGTGGAGGCAGGGTGGAGTGCCAAAGTTCTCCCGTTGTCTCTGAAACAGATGAGGCCACTGATAGAGATGGCATCACATTCAGGTAACAGAGCCCGGAGAACGCTGAAATGGAGGCCTAATCATGAGCTTCCTGCACTCCATGCAAGGGGGAAAAGTGGAGCTGCGCATCACAAAGGCCCACGGGTGTGAACCGATTGCCATCTCTGATGGATAGGAAGAGAAGATTGAGTTCGAGCATATGCAGATGCAGGCGATTCGGATAGCGATTTAGACGTTCCAGATGCAGGATGGGTTTGAGCCTCCAGCGCTATGGAAATCTCAACAGGGAAGGTATTGCAGCAGCTCTTGCTGACTGTGTCTGGAAGGGCCTTGGACCTGAACCAAAACCTGCGCCTGGACACCTGTGCCGAAGGATCCAGGACTGAGGACCCACCGGGGTCAGCAGTAAAGGAGGCCAGCCCAGGGAGGGGGCTGGCTCCTGGGCTTTGTCTGAGTGGCCTACCGTGTAAGTGGTGGTGGGAGAGAAGAGGCACGGTCTAACAAAACACTAGCGCTTGTTTCATTGCATAACATTATTAGCATTTAGCAGACACTCGTATCCAGAGTGGCTTATACAGGTTGCAATTTTTAAACGCTATCCATTTATACAGCCAGATATTTATTGAAGCAATTGTGGGTTAAGTACAGCAGCAGTGCCCCAGCGGGGAATTGAACCCGCAACCTTTACAGCTACGAGCCCTGCTCCTTGTCTGCACTGCTACACCGCCGCCCCTGTTTGAGGGTGTGACACGCAGCATGAGACAGAGTGACCGAGTCCCCTGTCCCCCCGGGGACGTGGCCCACTTGCCACGTAGCGGTTAAATCATCAGAGCGCTCCCCTCCAATTGGCTGTCGGGGTCAAGACCCAGCCTTGTGGCATGTTGGCTATTGTTCACGGACCGCAGTGAAACTGAATCAGCCGTTCGTTTCAGCCACTACACTCCTGCTAAGCAACCCTGTGGGAGGAGAGGAAAAACACTGGCGTTCTCCCAGAGCATCAGAGAGCAATCTGAAGAAGACACACAGGTAAGAACTGACTTCCTCTGGTTTTAACCTTGCGTAACCCATCCGACTGAGATATGCATTTCATTTATTTTGTTTGTTTTCCTATTCAATAAATACATTCAAAGAAATAAATACCAAATCCACAAATGCTACTTCATGCCATGAAAGCAATTGTAAGGATAAAAAACCACAATGCTTCTGTCTTTTCACCTGTTGTGTCTGCTGTATTTTTCACTTCAGAAGGGTCTTTCTGGACCTAACTTGACTCATTGTCAGATATGCATTTGATCTGGTTCCCTTGGATAGACTGGTCAGGTTATGTTGTAATTGGTTTTCATAGTTTGAAAGAAAAAAAAAAACAATCCCTTACAAGAGAGAAAAATCAAAGATCTTGTTTTGGCATTGTGATATTTGTCACATGATTAGGCTCTAGCCAGGCGTCTCTAACACATGAAATTACTATCAACTTGCCACATTTCACTGAGAATGAAACTGCTGCGAAATAGAGGTTCTCTAGAGGTCCATGCCTAAGCACCATTTAGAGCGAGCTGTGTACCAATGCATCTTGTGTACAAGTCAGAGGTGGACACCCCGGCTTCAGAAAGTAAAAGTCCTGCCACATATTTGTTCTAGCCATTCATTACACCAGCTGAATTTAATTAGCACAACTCTTCAGCCACGTAGAGGAGCTAATTAGTGAAATCACCTTGTTTAGCGAAAGGCTAGAACAAATACGTGGCAGGACTTTTACTTTCTGAAGCCGGGGTTTTCCACCTCTGGTACAAGTGCTGTTTAATTTGCACAAATCACAGCTTTATACCATTTATTTGTATAGCAGGCACCCTGGACTGGGGAAACAGGCATAGCTGACATTTCTACAACATTTTTCATTTGTGCATGCTAAAGTAGCTGAGGTTCGGTACTTTGGCTGAAGGTATAAAACCGGGGACTCGAGCCAGCAGCTATTGCACATTCTGCTCTGTAACCAGCACTCAGCCCTGCTGATTATGTTGTTTCAGCAACTGGAACATAAGCCCTGACGTTTGCATGTTAATGCCCCCCACCCCCCCCCCCCCCCCCCCCCCCCCCCCCGACTGGATCGGGTATCCAGAATCACCCCGCGGTCGTTTGGTCTCCTGTGAAGACTGCGACAAACCCTCATTTAGAACAGCACCCAAAAAACTCCACCCACCCTTAAACACAAAACATACCTAATCCTGGGACTGGTTTAGCCTGTGTAACTGCAAAAGCAACACAATCACACGGAAGCCTTGAATGGGGCCGGAGCTGTGGGCAGAATGTAAAACACAGAGCGTATCAGATGGCAAAACCAACTCCATTGCATAAAGGTGATGAAAGCCAACCTCACAGACTCTTACAAAAGTCATGAAAACCCTGCACACAAAAACATGGTAACAACAGATAATCTGGTTTCTGCTTTCGGAGAAACGTGAACGTTAAAGTAAAACTCATCATTCCAAAAATTGACATCCCAGCTGCTTGGGTGCAGGCATGTTTGGTTGAGATTTTGGGCATTAAGCACGATGTGGTTTTGGAAGTGGATCTCTATATGTTCCTGAAGTGCCCGCAGAACCTATAGCTGTTCCTATTGCCTAGCTGGTGCCCATAGGCCCTAGGGAGAATATGAGAGTATACATTTTTATATTTTATTTTCTATTTTTGTATGCTGTTAAAAGGCATAATAACACAGCTGTACCTGAGACTGGAGCTTTATTCCAGGGGTAGGACGTGTCCTTTTAGGAGGGCAACCTTAGTATTCAGAGGTGGGACGTGTCCTCTTGGGAGGGGATCTTTAGCATTCAGGGGTGAGCAATGTCCTCCTGGGAGGGGAATTTTAGGATTTGGGGGTGGGGTGTCTCCTCCTGGGGTGGAAACTTTAGCATTCAGGGGTGGGAGGTGTTCTTGGCAGGGGATCTGCAGCTTTTAGTGATGGGGGATGTGTCATATTTGTTGTGACATTGCTGAGGTACTGTGCTGTTTCAGGAGGAACACTGGTGAAGAATGAAGGCCTCTTTCGCCCTCTTGTTGCCCCTGCTCCTGCCCCTCGTCAGCGGCCAGGTGTTCCACTGGGGCTCCTGTCCAGATGCTACTGTCCAGCCCAACTTTGAGCTCCAGAAGGTACAATCCCCCTAGTCAATCAATCAATCAATCAACCAATCAACCAATCAATCAACCAACCAACCAATCAATCAATCAACTAATCAACCACCAACCAATCAAACAATCAATCAATCAATCAATCTTTTCAGGTGGTATTGCACTGTTTTCAAAACAGCTGCCCCAGAGCAAAAAAAAAGAATGAACATTTTCTACAGATAGAAATGGAGATAAACAATTTCAAACAACCCATCATTACAGAATGTGATATATGTACATTTTGTATTTAAAAGTTTATATATTTCAATACTGAAGATTTTTGGTTCCACCTCTCTTTCGACTCCTGTTGCAGTACCTGGGAAAGTGGTATGAAATTGCCAGGCTGCCGAACCTCTGGCAGAAAGGAGAATGTGCAGAGGCCAATTACTCAATGAGGGCTGACGAATCCATCAAAGTGGTCAACACAGAACTGATGTGAGTGTCTATGCCGCCGGCGGACAGCACGTGCTCCTCATGATGTCAATTAGACAAAGCAATGCATTGCTGGTGCTTCATTGGCTCAGCAGACAGCTTTATCCTGGGCGACGTCAGCTTTGCATCTTGGGTACACAGGGAGCCGTTTGTGCAGTTGGGTGTTTGCTAGAGGCATCTGAAATGCATTACTCTAGGTCCGTGTTTCCCAACCCTGCTCCTGGAGGCACACTGTCCTGCATATCTTCTATGTATCCTTCCTGCTTGACTAAATCAGGTGTGCTCAGCTAATCAAAAGTGCCACTGATGAGTTCAGTCAGGTAGGTAGAGCAGGGATAGATAGAAGATATGCAGGACGGTGTGCCTTCAGGAGCAGGGTTGGGAAACGCTGCTCTAGGTCACCACAGCAGGTGGGTTTGAACCAGCAACCTCTTGATTTAAACTTATACATTACAATATTGGCATTTAGCAGGCGTTCTCATCCAAAGCGACTTAAATCGGCTAAAGCTTTTTTTTTTTTTTTTTTTTTTTTTAAACAATGTTATCCATTTATACGGCTGGATATTTATCTAAGCAATTGTGGGTTAAGTGCCTTGCCCAAGGGTGCAGCAGCAGTGCCCCAGCGGGGAATTGAACTGGCAACCCTTCGGTTAAGGGTCCTGCTCGTTAACCATTATGTTATATTGCAGCCCTTATTAAATCTGTATTAAAAATCTTTCTTTAGCCAAGTATTTTGCTCACCTTTGTTATGTGGGTTACACCTGCCATGGCTGTCTTCCCTTAGGAATGGAAAGCCTAACACAGTGGAGGGGACAGCAGTCGTGCAAGACTTTAACGAACCGGCCAAGCTGGGAGTCAGCTTCTCCTACTGTGAGTACTGAGGCAAGATGAGCTTCAAGATGAACTTCACTAGTTTTCCAAAGAGGTTCTCTCAGAAGGCCTTATAGTCAGTTATAGCCCCTTTGATCCAACCTCCACCTCTACTGGCAAAATATCGTTACTGTGTGCAAACGTACTGACTGAGAAACTGGGTCAAATATACTTCTGAGTTTTACTGTATTTTTTTTTTTTTTACTGTAGTTGGCTAGAATTGACGCTGTGCATCATTCAACTGAAAGTAACAGTGGAACAACCAGCTGTGCCAAATGACCCAGGCCTCAAGGACACAACACTAAAGTGCCTTTACATCCCTCCCTCTCTCCTCCTCTCTCTTTCTATTTCTCTCTTACCCTCTCTATTCCTCTCTCTTTCTCTCCATCGCTCACACCTTCCCTCTCCATCTCTCCATCTACCTTTCCCTCTTTCTGTCTCTCTCTCTTTCTCTCTTTTTCTCCTTCTCCCCCCCCCCCTTTCTCCCTCTGCTCTCCCCCTCCCTCTCTCTCCCTCTCTTTCCCTCTGTGTCTCTCTCTTTCTCTCTCTCTCCCTCCTTCACCCTCCCCTTCTCTCTCTTGTTTTCTCTCTCGTTTACTCCCCCCCCCCCCCGTTCTGTGCGCATGTCCTTTACACAGTCTCGCCATACAGCCCGTACTGGGTCCTGTACACTGACTACGAGACGGTGGCGGCGGTCTACTCCTGCACCGGCATAATGGGGATCTTCCACGTGGACTACGCCTGGATCATCGGGCGCTCCCGCTGGATTCCAGAGGACGCCGTCAGCAGCGCCAAGAACGCTTTCATCAGCAACGGCATCGACCTCAGCAAAATGACCATGTCCGACCAGCAGGGCTGTGACCCGCAGCTTTAGTGAGAGAGGGAAAGAAAATGACCCAGGCTTTTCAGGTGAAAACATGTCTTTTGAATCAGGGTTGTGTATGTAGTCATTAACAGTTTTAATTTTTTTTTAACTGACTCTGGCGCCTTACCCGTGGAGTGATTTTAACCAATGTTGCAGAACCTTTAGGATCTCCAAATAAAGAGTTTCATTAGCACATGGAAGTCTTTTGCAACATCGGTGATTAATTAAAAAACAATTTGTATCTCTGATAAGGTGTTGGTGAAAACTGAATTGGTCCCTTTTCCCTACAAAATAGTAATAAACTGGTAACACCGTGACTTGTTTTCCAAAGAAAGGGTACTGCTAGGTATTTTTGATTCAAGTTGATCATTTTAGCCATATTCCAATATGCGGTCAGTTTTTGTCACAAACTGATGTCATGGGATTACTGTCTCAGAAATATTCTACAGCCAGGCTCACATATCCTCGTATTTGGATCTTCACTTTATGCTTCAATACCACAGATCCATAATATGGAAATATGCTGCCACCATGTGGTCACAGTTGAAACAGCAAATTTATCGCTGTTCCCGAAAACAGCAGGGTTCTGTTCTTGAGACGCACTGAAGAATTTTTCGCAGCATCTGCTTAAATTATCAGTAAGAAATACAAGGTAAAAAACAAACAAACAAAAAAAACCTGTGCTCTAAACATAAAGATCTATCTGTAAAAAGCCCTTGTATTTGACAGTAACATCTCAACTTTTTATGAAATTTGGTACATACGAAACACCTCTATACCTCTGTGAATGAGCTCGTTATTGTTATTGTTGTTGAAATCAATTGATCCAGCAAGCAATGGCATGTGACAGCAGCTCCTAAAATGCCCCTAATTCCAAATGTCTCCATACAGTATATGCGTCTTAGACATACTTGTGTGTTGGCAGTACCAGAATACAGAGTACTCTCTGGGTTCAAGTGCAAGAACGCTCGCCAGCAGAGGGCGGTAGAGGCACCCAATGGGCTTTGCTGCCAACATTGCAGCGGTGCCTTTGTTTTTCTTTTAAGGCAATTTGAAAACAGAAATGATCAGCAGTTTAACTGAAATAGTTCAGAATCCAGTGCTCTACCTTACTCTGCTCCCCACAGTCATGTTACGCTTATTACATCACCACCCTCAGATCCAGACTCCAGCGCTCGAGCCACTACTCCACATTGATGGCCACATTTCTGTTACATGCATTATATTACAACCCTC
Organism: Megalops cyprinoides; assembly: GCF_013368585.1. Classification (NCBI taxonomy): domain Eukaryota; kingdom Metazoa; phylum Chordata; class Actinopteri; order Elopiformes; family Megalopidae; genus Megalops; species Megalops cyprinoides. Next base: position 64,298,836 of record NC_050584.1, on the reverse strand, counting down.
CATTACAGACTCTAGTGCTGTGACCACCACTCCACATTGATGCCCCCATTTCTGTTACATGCATTTCATTACAACCCTCCATTTCCTACGTGGCAACCCCTCCTACATTCACTCCTCCACACCCTTCCTGCTCTGGATTGGTTCTGTAGCTGGAGGCTCTGTGTGACGTTACTCTTCCATTCTCCCAGCTACTTCAATCCTTATTGTTATTTTATTTTTTTTATTTTTATCAGATTTTATTCCCTCTTACACAACATTACATCGGTTTAGCAGGCAGCAATATCCAGAGCAACCTCCAGCAAAAGCTGACAGAAGTGCGCTGACAAATTTAAATGAGCAACAGTGTCAGTGTCACTAACAGTGTTAGTGTGACACTACTCCCAGAACAGTGAGTGCGTGCACGCCACAATGTAAGCATTAGTTTAATGCGGTCGCCATTCACAGGTCAAATAACATCCAATGGAAGTACTGACATGCTCCCTGTAGTATCCCACTGATGCCGTGTTTCCCCATAGTCCTCATTCATTGAGTGGGTTACTGAGCTGGACTTGTGTTTCACTGCGTGGCCATGAAACTCAGGGATGGATACGACCCTTGACCCCTTGCCTCCACCGCCTTTGCAGTGTCTGCGGCTGCATTCTCGCGTACCTCTGGAGGTGCCTCCCAGACCCTGACCTGAGTTATCTGTGCATAAGCATAAGGGCTCTCAGACAACGTCCAGCACAGCAGAGACGGGGCCGTGAAAGAGCTGCGCATGCCGCAGATACAGCAGGATGCGTGGGTGTACGCAGTCGCCGGGCTCTCAGCGTGTGTTTTTGTTTAGGAGCCGGATGGCTGTTTCAAACAAGGCTCTTACCGAGACGGACTTTCCAGCACCGGAAAGTGGCTGGCTGTGTGTGACGTCGCTGCCAGTGAGACTTGCCTCATGCCTAAACGCATGTCTGTTGATCTCTGAAATGGCAGTGGCAGAGTAGCATAGCGGTAAGGAGCAGCGCTCGCAGCCGAAAGGTTGCTGGTTCGATTTCCCACAGGGGCACTGCTACTTAACCCAGAACTGCCTCAGTAAATATCCCGCTGTACAAATGGACAACATGTAAAGATTGTAACCAAGGTAAGTCGCTCTGGGTAAGAGCTGAGTGACAATATTTTTCTGCAACGTAATGAAATGTTGGATGTGAGAAGACGGGTCATGAATGACAGGAAATTACAACTGAGGAAACAGACAATATGAGGAAAAAACATCAATGTCAGTTATCAGCTTCTCTCAGTCTCACCATGTAACAACCTCCCATTGCCGTCAAATAATTTATTGAATGATTCCCTCCCTCCCCACCTCATCTGACGTCCAGTGCAAAGCAGCTGTTGCAAGTTTCCCAGGTGGGGGCCATTTCAATGGTAGCTAAATCACCCCCTTTTCATGACAAAGTTCTTTGAGACCCATAAAAGGGTCAATGAATGCAATCCACGGTTATTGTTATCTAATACAGCTATAAGTTCATAATGGTTCCATCAGGCAGTGGCGGAGAAGGGGGTGTTTCCTTTATTAAGAAACCATGCGGTCTGCAAAAGAGCCGTCTCTAGTTTCTGTATTCTGAGCTATGTCAACTCCGAAGGGCATTCAAGGTGTTTTCCATGTTTGATACTTCTCACGTTCCAGAACACTAAGCAGCATACCTCTGTGTCTCCCGTACAGTATGAACTGCTGTCTCTCTTAACATACAGCTAACCGGAGTCTGTGCAGTTACTCTTCAATGTTCTTTTAAAAACTAAAAAGGGCTTTTTTTTTTTTTTGTTCTGCTTGTGTATGCTGGAAAAAAAAGGCAGCGTTGGCTGTTAGATGCTGGCCTGTGAGGAGCCTGAGCTGTTAAAGAGTGGAGGGAGGAAAGGAAACGACTGTAAACATTTTTACGGGATCTCGTTAAGCCCCCATCGCAGCACGGCTCTTCGCTTTGTTCCGCTGTGTCTATCCCCCAGCGGAACACGTGTCAGGGTTCTGCAGGCCTGTGTTGGGGGGGGGGGGGGGGGGGGGGGGTCGGGGGGGTTGGTTTGGGGAGGGGGAGGGTGGGCTAGATTGAGGGCAGCAATACACAGAGTCATACAGGGTTATCCAGATTTTGCACCGTGACCCCAAAATAGGGCCCCCCCCCCAAACCTACCATCCTGACCCCAAAACACAAGGAAATCCTAGACCTCCCAGTACTCTGGCAAATACTCAGAGGCTCAGGAAGAGATGATTAGTGTATTTTTCTTGTTAGTTTAAGAATGAAATCTCAGCACACTCTTCCCCCTCCACCTCCCCCTACAGCTGTATGTGTTTAAATTTATGAAATAAACTGATGCAATATTGTACATCCTACACATTTTGAAATCCACCAAGAAAGATTTGTGCTGTCAACAACAGTGACACTCAGTCTTGTTTTTGAAGTGAATAGTTTACATGTTGCAGATCATTTTTACACACTGTGTAACATAAGGGTTTTTGGAGGCATGTTCTCCAAATGATCTTTTTCCCTTTGCACAGATATTGAAGTTCTGTTTGGCGCACATCGATTATAGTGACAGAAGCATTGGACACATTTGAAAGGACAGAATCAGAAATGGGGTCTGCATCTTGTGTTTGCCAGAGCATCTGCGCCCTCTCTCAAGGACAGATGGCAAATAATAGACTGTCCATATCATTTCTGTAGGGGAAATGGGACCCTTTCTTTTGTGTCGTTTCAGTGAGCTGCTGAAAAAAGACTCTTCTTGCACCAGATGTTGCTGAATTCTGAAAATCGCTGACATTCCACCATATACTTTAAAATTATGAGTCTGTATTATTTACCATGTCTAAAACCGCTTCCAGTCCCAGATTGCAGGTTCCTGTGAATTCCAGAACACCTGTTAGCGGCAAATTCTGTGTGTAATTACACAGGGAGAGAGAGCTTGGTCCAGTTGTACATGCAGACCAAGCAGATGTTAAAACATAAACGCAACGTGAATTATTACAAGCAGTATTCATTCAGGGTGACGTACAGTACATACAGTATGCTATTATGGGGCATAACGTTTTTTAGTTTGTAAGTAGACACAATTTTTCTCTGTGCTGCAGAATTATGTTGGCATTATTTGCACAGTTTTTTTTAATGAGAACACGGCTTGCAAATAACAGAGTGCATGTGATATTAAATTGCAACAACATAAATAACATAAATAAGCCTGACCATATTTCATCTCAAGCATCAAAAAGTAAAAATAATGAAACAGCAATTAAACAGATTTAATGAGCTTTGAAAGACACTAATTTTCAGTTGAGGGATCCTTGCATGTTATTTTTGGTTCTTAAATCCTGCCACTGTCTCTTCCTCCACTTCTGACCTGATGCTCTGCTTCACCAAGGACAAAAATCGCCCACAGGAAAACCATCAAATACAAAAAAAGATGGGTGGAACAGAGGTGTGAAGTGTCATAACTCTATCTGACAAGTTTAAGAGCTTTCAACAGAGGCAGCTGGTATGAAACAGTTTTATGTCTGTTTTCTTGGTGCAAGTTTGAAGCACTGTATTCTTTTCAATATAACACTGGGAGAACTCACATGTACCCATGGATACAAGACCTCCCACCCCTCAAAAAAAATTGAAAAAAATCCACTTATTTACCAGAAATTGACTGAACTGTTAGACAGTAAAAATATTCTTTATTTCGCATACTTCTTTATTTTCATATTTTACATATATTCATTTTGTTGACACGTTTTTGATGTCCTGTGGCCATCTCCTTATCGGGCAGAGAAAAGATATGCCCTCACACACTGTCCAAATTAATGAAAACGGATAAGATAAAATCGTAAAATCTTATTCCGATACTGAACAGAAATTGGGAGACAGCATTTTTTTTTTCACTCTTTATGATTCTTTATGATTCTTCCTGTGCAGTGGTTGATTGCCAGTTCTATTTTCCTACGCACAGCAACATCCAACCAACACGACACAACCACAAAAAACACATGACCCCTAGATAAGGTCAAAATGTCTGGTGAAAAACCCAGCCCCAGCTGATGATAAAAGAAATGGCAGCCTTACGTTTGGCAGGAACTTCTATTAATTAGATTAATTAATTAAGGAATTAATTAATTCCTCTTAATAAAGAGGAATCTTTAAATACACTATGATCATTATACGGTATTTGGCATTGCCAGTGTGACGCATTGCTAAAATACTGGTTACATTTTTAAATGATTTCATTACAGGGTGTTAAGCATCATATGCCCCTTGAAGACTGAGAAATTCTTTGAAGATGTTACATTAATTACATTATTGTCATTTTGTTACAGTAATCAGTACAGTACTGTTACAGTAATGTAACAGTAATGTAACAAAGACGTCTATCTTGCAATGTTTGTCTGCATCACTTAGAGTTTCACCTGGACAATGTGAAGTTGTTCATGCCTTCTGAGCAGGCAGGTGTGTATCTATTCTGAAGGGAGTGCTCGCACTTTTCAGATCTCTCAGTGGGGTTAGGGGGACACAACCAGCTAGCAAGGGGATATACTATGGGCTTTCACTAGACTGTGCACACAGACAGCGAATCTGCTCTCTGAAGTGCACCTGTGCTCAAAGTTAGATGATATCGAAAGGTTTTGCACCGACCGATTGCATTGCAGAGGAGTGACGGTTGCTAAAGCACTGAGCCGCAGCCGTGGATGGTGTTTGTTGTGAATTAGAGTTGCAGGGTGCATTGTCTATGAGTGAGACTCTGACAGGCCAGCTTTCCAGCGATTTAACCTACCCATTTAAAAAAAAAAAAAGAATAATGTTGCTGAAATATGTCGGACAGGCTTTGAGCTTTCCTGAGATCCACCATCGCTGCAGACAGCAGCAGCTGTTAATGACCACGTTGTCAGGGCCGACATGCCCGGGCAGGGCCGAGGGGCAGAGGGAGTGAGGTTTATTAAACTCCTGCTCCCAGAGGACCGCAGATGTTACTCTGTCAAAGCTTGTCCTGAAACCGTGTGCTTGTCGTGTTTTTTTTTTTTCTTTTCTTTTTTTTCCTTCGCAGGGCAGAGTTTCTGTGCAGAAGGCATGTGGCGGAGGAGGGCTGTGGGAAGGTTCTGGAAGCGCTTATGCGGCACATTTCCGCACCTCAGATTCCAGTTCCGAGTCAAAAAACCTGGAGGGGGGAGCAAATTACAGCCTGTTAATCTTTTAAGTATCGGTTTTATGATTTTCTTTCTTTTTTTTTTTTACTCCTGCTTTTGCCGAGCATAGCCTTGCTGCTCTCTCACTCCCTCTCTCTAACTCTCTGTCTCTATCTCTCTCTCTTTCTTCCACTCTGCCTCCCTCTCTCTGCCCTAATTACAGGACCCCATTGGTCAGCCAGCTGGGTCGCCTACAGCCAATGGCAGCGCGGCTAGCAGCATGCCCCTGCTCATGTGACGCTCCTTTTGTTTTTAATTATCAAGGTGCCGCTTAAATCAGCGCGGACCCCTTGGCTGGGGCAGAGACTGTCCCGAGGTGAACGTGAGAGGCAGGGTGAGCGTAGCAGTACCGAGCTCCAGCTCAACGCACGGTTTCCCCCCACCCCCCGACACCCCAGAGCTCAACCTCAGGCGTCCCCCTCACTCTCCCGGAGACACCGGGAGCCCGAGAACCTCACCGGTCCAACCTGACTCAGGTAAGTCCTCGGTTCGGCACCACCAGAGCCCAAGGTGAAACGGCCTTGAGAGCAGGTCAGGGGATGAACACTTACAGCTGATGGACAGGGCATACACTGACACCCTCTGAACTCATGCACCACACGACTGGAAAAAAATAGCATGGCAAAGTTAGGTCATCTTTACTGGACATAAAAGGGCTACCTAAAGGCAGACCATTTAACACAACATTTCTTACATTACATTACGTTACGTGACATTACATTACATTCATTTAGCAGGCGCTCTTATCCAGAGTGACTTCCATTCAAGTTGAATGAACTACAGTGTCAGACCAGGCTCTTTCTTAGATATAGAGAGAAGACAGCACATCTATGATTATGACAGTTTAATTCAATAGGACTGCCCTGTAACCCAGACCACATACCTCACCTCTACTTCAACAGCACAGAATTACAATAATTAGTGAAATGTGTTACGTTTTCTCCAATATGTAGTTCTGTGAAGTGATAGGTGTGTATCACGGCTGGATGGTACTGAGATGGGGGTCATGAGTCTGGGCAGAGGCTGTAGGCTATGCATTCTGACTCCTGGTATGCCATGTCAGATCTTTGGGGTGCAGTCAGAGGGGGTGTATAGGTAGTGCTGGCCCATTGGCTGTTCTCATAAGATTGTGGTGATCCTATAGACCCAAGAGGTACTTGATTTTAATGTCATCTGAAAGCCTAAAACTGAACGATGTTTGGGCTCTGGATCCGCAGGAAGTAGAACAGAAGATAATACCTTTAGCATATATGGCAGGCTTCTTCAACTAATTACAGGATTTACAGACACTGTATTATCAGTATAGTATCAGTGGAAATGACAAATGTAAATAGGTCCCCATGCTGGTATATATAGGTGCACATACCCATAGGCTGCAAATACATATGCATATTCATTATGCCTAATTTGTGGAAATGTGACCTTTTTGCTGGAGGTGTTTGTTTGAAGCACCTTGCTCCAGGGTCAAAATGCATTGCTTTGCCTAGGATTAGAACCCAGAACCACAAGGTCACAACCGCACAGATTGAACAGGCAGCGAATGACTTGGAAGGAAATCAAATACCCCTTGAAAGAATTCAGTGCAGTGCAGTGCTTATTATGCGTTATATATCAATGTGTAGTTATTATTGATATTTTTAACATTTAAGTGTATTAAAAGTTATAATGATAGCCTTTTCCCAATTTTAAAGTACACAGTTTACCAAGGTTTTTGAGTACTACCAGTAATACAAGAAGCTAAACTCAAGCCACAATATGATATAACTGCCACACCATATAAATTGCGGTGAGATATTGATCTGATATTGAGGAATTGATCTGCTAAAACAGAACGTGGTGTATATAACAGGATTCACACATATTTACATAATCACACAGCCATCTGTGTTGGGGTGGTTATTACCCAGTAAATTTTCCTCTGAAATTTACCTCCAGATATTGAATTACCTGTACTGCTGATGTACTTCTTTCGTCTGGAAATAACTACTTAGATTTTTCACACAGTGATTAACATGTCATCCGCGGATTTATTTAAACCTCAAAGCGAAATTAATGTAATTGCAATTTCCCATATTGTCGTTAAGGAAATATGGGCAATTTTATTACTTAGTAGATATACTTACTCATAATTAGTGGGCCAAATTGTTGTGTAATTAAAGTTTTGTCGCCTCCACTTAGAGTACACGGGTATGGCTGTACACGCTTCTTGAAAAGTCGAAATAACACTTTATATACGCGCATGTCAACGCGTTATTCATTTAATCGTGTCCTTTAATATAAAAGCAAATGCGCATTGTTGTTCAAGCCGTGATGCCAAAATCAACTCCGCAACGAATCCAACAGCATGCCGCGTAAATATACGCTGCAAATTAAAACAGGCATTAACGCTGTGGCCACAACAGATCATTTCCATATCGTGATGCGGTCGTTGTGGTTGCGCGTTCTGAGACCCGGGCTACCTCGCCCTCGCCTGTAAGGACTGGTTTGCCAGGGAAATAATGGTAGGTTATCCCGAAACCCTTCCTTCCTGCTATTTAGCCGCAGACGCGGTTAGGAGAAAACGTGATCTCCGAATCTTAAACCGCGCAACAGCTTGAACCCCCCCCCCCCCCCCAAAAAAAAAAAACACAAAGCAAACAAATGGTGACGTTAAAATTGATGTCGTTTTCTGAAGTAGGGCGGTTTAAGTTGGACAGATAAGTCAGCCCGGGACTTCGTGCACTTTAATGCCTTCGCACAGCGGGTGCTGAACGGAGAGCGCCATACGTATGTGTCATGACATATTGATCACAGTCATGATCTATAATTTCGTGACTGGCTGCCTTAATATCACAGCTCGCTCCCAGGGCTATCGGAAAGTCACGGTTCCCAACTTGCTTGCATGTCTTTAGGAATCGACGAAGCTGAAAATGGCGTGTGCCGGAAGACCAGCATTTTCTTACATTTTCACGGGAGCCCTGCTTGCAACGGCGTTGTTACCAGGTGAGTAAAACTTTTAGTCAATTTAATCAATTGCTAATTGGAATCAGTGTTCTGTTTTTGATCTCATCGCACGGGAATTGTATCGCACACACCAATACCCACTCATATATTTGAGAAAATGAATTTAGAGGAGATGCGTGCGGTAGAAAATAGAGCACGTTCTGATCCACAGCTGACTGGGAGACACACTTAAGTATGACACAAAAGTGAACAGCAATGAATTGTGTCAATTGAGATTAGCGAGCTGAAAGGAGCAGAGACAGAAGCTTTTTCTGTGAGTTACCTGTAAGAAACAAACAAAAAAAATATACAATGCACAATTTTATCCAGTGCACTAATAGCTTCCCCTCTGCTGTTTTGCCTGTAAAACTGGAGACAGAAGCAAGAAGAATCCTGCTACCCAACTTGTCTTCTGCAACAGGCTCTGATACTCTCGTAAAAAAATAATGTGGCGGATACAGGCAAGCAGCAGGGTCTACGTGTGTGTGTGTGCGCGTAAAATGGAGAGTACGTTTTCCTACAAAGGCCATATTGTCCTCGGAGATGAAAAAGCAGCGGTCACTGCTGACTGCGCTGTTTCCTCTGTGCAGTGAACTTCTGAGGGAAGCCTCTGGTAGGAGAAATATGGAAAATGTTGTGGTGTATACAGACGACCTGTTACCCCCCCTTACCTGTTATTTATTTATTTATTTTTTACAGTTCAGATGGTAATTGGGCCTGCCTTGGGGCGGATAGCCAGCCTTCTCTTTTAAGTTTTTATAGGTGCTCCTCCTGTGGAGCTCCTGTAACTCATGACACCCCCCTTGCCCCCCCCCCCCCACCTCCTCCTTCCCCCCACTGTTCCTCTTCAAAGCTCCCAAATGCATCGTTTGAAGATTAAATCCTCACTGCACCACCTGTGTTGTTCCGAAGTACGCCTGCCACTTGTTCTTGCCTTGGAAGGGAGTTGCAGTGGTGTGTGTGTGTGTGTGTGTGGGGGGGTGGGGGGGGTGGGGGGGGTGGGGGAATTAGTGGTTTAGGACCAGGTAAGCATTTTCTGCCCCTGAAATGCACACCATCTGGTTCTGATGGCCTTTTTTTACTTCTTTTTTTCCACAACCATTCCCCCCCCCCTCCCCCCCTCCCCCCCTCCCCGGCAGACTTTCTGTGGGCCGGTCCTGTCGCACAGCACCTAAAGGGAGACGGTAAATCGGAACGCGCCTCTTTTATCTTTTATTGTTTTTATTATCGCTTTTTACTGCTTCAGAAGCCCCGCAGAACAGCTCCCAGCGGCTCATTACCGCACCACTTGCCGCCGTACCCCGTGTGTGGGGGGGGGGGGGGGGGGGGGGGGGGCACAGCCCGCTTCGAAAGACAGACAGTCGCCATCTCCCCATAAAACTGTCAGTGTGTTCGGCAGCATGCAGAACGCAAACAAGCAGGTCACGTAGGCTGCTTTTAGAGGGGTTATCGGGCACGATGCCAGGAGGTTGTGAGTTCGGTGCCCATCTCAGCCATAACAAGCACTTCAAGCCCTGGTTATCTGCATGCGCAGCGTAGAGACGGATTGGGCATAATTGCATGTTGGGCTACTCCATACGGCAGTAGCCTGGACCTGAGCCCGTCACATCAAAGGCAAAAGCAAAGGCTTGCGTCGTACCTTGTATCATGTTTCTCTGCTGGGCTGCAGCCCATTTCCAGGGCGGCTTGCATAGGTTACACCCTGATGTAAAACACCTGGCTATAAAGGGGACAGCAACACTGTCTCATTTGGGCTTTGAACCCTTGACCCTCTGGTTCTGCTCTCACACTGGCACTCTAGGCTGGTTCCCCATCCATAACGCAACTGTTGGAATTATTTCGCATGCCTTTACGTAAGAGAATGCAAGGGGTTGTACCTGATTCCCAAAATCAGCTTTCTGCAGAAATTCATAAAAGATTGTCACTTGAAAGTTACTGCAAAGGCATGGCTCTTAAGCTGGGTGCTTGTCCTCAGCAGAAAAGGGTCACACCTCTTTGGCTTTTCACGCTCAGCCTGTGGTGTGTGTCCATGTGCATGGCTGTTTTCTGTGCGTTAGCAGGAGAAGCAAAGCTGATTCGCCACAAGAGGAACATCAGCTGGTACAAGCAGCACTCTGACTTCTGGAACTGGTACAAGTACTTCACTGACACAGGCAACCAGAAGGGGGTGAGTGTATCTGAGAACAGCTCTGAACACGCGCACACACACACACACACGCAAACAAACACAGACACCACACACACTCACACACACACACACCACACACACATAAGACCTACCTACTCCACCTCCATGAGACCTACTCCACCTATGGAGTGACAGAATCATAGCAATCATAACTTTTTGTCACCCAGACAAAAAAAATTAAAAAATGAGCAGTATTTTTTTTTTCTCAAAAAGTTAGTGCACTAATTGGAAGTACATAAGCGTGTCACATGTGAGGCAAATATTACTCATCAAAAATAAAGTATTTTAAACTATACAAAATAAAAATCCTGTTTTTGGACTATTGAGTCTGCATAAGCAACAGTGCAACCCTAACATGGGTCTTTGTCAGGCTTTTTGAAAGATGTAAATATTCACCAGTCTCTGAAGACATGGCATGTACTTCTAACTGCACATTTCATTTTTTTCATGACAACGAAGAGATGGTGTTTCCTGCAGGTGTGCTGTGTACCATATGCTAACTGAGGGTCTAATTATTTTAATATTTTTTAAATTATTTTAATTATAAGGTTTGTTAATCGTACAGACAAAACTGGAAATTTAATTTCCAGTTTAATGTAATTTCCAATTTGACTCCCACAATTGGAAATATGTAATTGGACCTTCATTTAGCGTGCAGTTAACCACCACACCTGCACACCTTCCCCCAGTATTTTGATTGGCTGTGGCGGGTGTCTGGGGGGCGGGGCGGGTGCGATTTCCACAGGTGGAAGAGCTGGACCGCATGTACCTGGCGTACCTGCAGAACAAGAACAGGGCGGAGGGCCGCCGCTCCTACAAAATGTACCTGCGACACCTGGGGGACATCTACAAGTCCTGTGCCGATTCGGAGGACCCCAACTGCGTGGCCTCCTACACCAGCAGGCCCAAGCCCAAAGTGGAGCCGCCCAAACCCGCCCCTGTGAAGGCCTGCGACCCTTACCGAGACCCTTACTGCCTGCTGTCCTTGGTGTACCCCAAGGCTCCCTACACGGCCCCAGCCCCGCCCCCAGCTCCTGTTAAGGCCCCAGCCCCGGTCCGAGCCCCCGTGGTTCCGGTGAAGGTTCCGGGTTCGGGATACTACTACTACGCCCCGCAGTACCAGCCCTTCCTCTCGGCCCAGCAGCGGGCGGAGCTTCTGAGGATCTGCGATGCCAAGGACGTGGAGTGCCTGCAGTACCACCTCCGTGCCGCCTACGGCCACTCGGCCTCGGCCGGCCCCGCCCCATCCTACGCCCACCTAGGCTGCGACCCCAAGAAGGACCCTAACTGCATGCCGCAGCTGGTACAGAAGGCGCCCTCTGGGCTGTACTCACAGTACCCGGTCTGTGACCCCCGCTACGACCCCTACTGTCTGCTGAGGCCCCTGGTGGCGCAGAATATTGAGGCCCCCCCCGGCGACAGACCCTGCAACCCGCTCCTGGATGACAACTGCAATCCCCTGACCGCCACCCGGCTGGCGGACCTCAGCAGGCCCGCACAGGACGAGGACCCCAAGGATGAGCCGGCGGGGGCCCGAGCCGCACCCTGCGACCCCCGCTACGACCCCTACTGCTCCTACCACTCGGCAGCGGCCATGCTGAGACGGCCCCCGGCTCCGGCCCCACCCCCTCCCCAGGACCCGCCCCGCCACCCACGGCTGGGCGTGAGGGGCAAGACGAAGGAGGGCTACGACTGCTACATGCTCTATGATGAGGAGTGCCTTCCGCTGAGGGCGGCTGATGCCCGGGTTGCGCCACGCCCCGAGGAGCCCTACGAGCCACACCTCAACACCGACGGCACCCGGAATGGGGTGATCGAACCCCACCCCGACTGCGACCCAGAGTATGACCCCAACTGCCGCCTGCGCCGCTATGAGCCCCAGCCCGACGCCGCCCCCGCTGTCGCCGCTGAGATGCCGCGGGCAACCGGGGAGCGCAGGGACGAGCCCATCCGCAGTGAGGAGCCTTACCACCAGGGGGAGCCGCACCACGAGGAGGAGGCCTACCCCCAGGCGCCAGGCTACGATCAGCAACACTATGATCAGCAGCACTATGAGCAGCAGCACTATGAGCAGCAGACCGAGGAGCAGCAGCATTACGAGCCCTACCAGAGCGGCCAGGAGGATCCCTACGCCAGCTATGGAGCCCAGGACCAGCCAGCCGCTCGGCTCGAGGATGTCCTGGGGAGGTACGGGGATCAGTACCCCCGATACGACGACACCCAGGACCACCGCGCATTCGCTGGGGACTACCGCAAGAAGTAAAGAGTCGCGTGCCAACAGCCAGTAAGAAACCAGAGAGAGACGGTGCCATGAGATGAACAAAGCACACACACACACACACACACACACACACTCAAACACACACACTCACACACACACACACACACTCAAACACAGACACTCACACATGAAGACATGCTTCCATATACACACACATGTATACACACACACACACACACACACACACCTCTAGCAGTGTCGTACATGCCTCGGTCCAGCGCTACAGAACCAGAAAGCCCAATCTCCTCTGGGCCAGTCTGCTCAGCTGTTACCTGAAGGTTAATGATAGCTGTCTGATATATACGTGTGTGTTTGTGTGTCTGGGGAGGGGGGGGGGGTGGTCTCACGCAAGAAACGCTTCTGGAGTTCTCACAGAACACGGTCACGAAATGGTCTGACCAGGTCTGCATCAAAGCCTACTCCCATAGCCAAGAGTCTGCGTGTTCCTGTGATGTTAAACTATGGGCAGTGCACTTGGACACGGCTCCAGGCAGGGCTAACCAGCTTTCCCCCTTCCTACATTTCCCCCTTTTTCTGCTGTACTTCCGCACCTCACTCGGAATATTTAACTCATTTTTACAGCTTTGCTTTGCTTTGCTTTTACAAATTTCAAAACTATTTTTTGTTTGTCTGTTAATGATGTACATGTAAGATTTTTCTTTTTTTTGTTTGTTCTAAATAAAAAAAGCTTTGAAAACAAATCTTTTTTCTGTTTCTAACCAAAAATGTTATTGAGCCATGAATCCTCCACGGGAGTCTATAAAAATGAAATATGCTTTAGATTATAACACTGTGTCAGATATTTTTATTGCATCATTTTTAATGTCTGTAAAAAAAGTGCAGCGGTCGATAGAGGATATTAATTGCTCACCAGAACTTTGAATTCTGTATTGTCTAATGAATTTGAGAGAACATTCATATGCCACAATAATTTTGAGATACATTCAGTAGGTCCATATTAGAGAGTGGAGAGAATATCACCCATCGGACATCTCTGACAACAATTTCATTACATAAAATGTAACGAAACACCATGAAAATACTTCACTTGCACTGAGAGGTTCATATCTGACACACTGTCACACACATCATACAGAAAGTGACATGAAAGAAAGATTATCAATACACAGCTACACAACTGATCCCATGAGTGAAGCTGTGATACAGTGCTTTTGCCATACTGAAGTACCTCTCCTCCACCCCTGAAATACACACACACACACACACACACACACGTACAATTTAAGAGACATCGCCACCTGCTGGCTGTGTAGAGATGATCATGAATGCCAAAAAGACTGAACTTGCTCTAACAAATTTTAAGACCAGCATGCCTATCATAGCTGTGTATAGGCATGCCAGGAAAAGGCATGAAAGATTATTCAAATTTCATACACAAATAAAACCGAAAACGTTTTGTTCTGGAGAGTGTAAGAGAGTCAGCCGCCCACCTGTGATGGCGTGCAGATTGTCTTTTCAGAGCTCTAACAGTACAACGTACAAGTTTGTCTGCCAGAAGCTGGCAGGTCTGGATACCGGTCCGCGCTGAGAGCACAGGGCATGGGGGCTGTGGTAACAACCAATTTAACCCAACCATCTCTAACCCAACATTGAATGGTGGCTTATGGAAATGTTTAATTATAATTAATTATTCTTTTACATAATTATATAATCATATATAATAAAAATTAGAATGTTTTTCTCTTAAAGTTCGCTCTGGGTCCTTTTCTTTTTCTTATTTCTTCAAAATCAGTAACATCAGTCATGTACTCTCACTTTCTGAAAAGACAGTTATAACCACTTTTGCCCTTTACACACATAGATGTAAAATGATTGATTTTGCCTATAATAATGACTACACTTAGCGGTAGGGCATTAGATTCATTGGGATAGTGTTGCAATGTAAACCTCTAGGGTTATCATTGGCTAATCTCACAATCGATATTGAGTTTGAAATAACCAGGCCAAATGTTTCGCACTCAACTCACAGCAATGAACAATGTCTATTGGATGATCTCAAACTTCATTTTAGTTAATCTTTTCAATTTTCATAAAGGTCTCACACACACACACACAGACATTTATAATTTATTCTATATTTGTACACTACACAGGCAAAAGTATGTGCACACCTGTCCATCACACCTATATGACCTTATTGGACATCCCATTCCAAAACCATGGGCATTAATATGGAACCCCCCCACAGCTATAACAGCCTCCACTCGTCTGGGAAGGCTTTCCACAAGATTTTGGAGTGTTTCTGTGGGAATTTGTGCCCATTCAGCCAAAAGAGCATTTCTGAGGTCAGGCACTGATGTTGGACAAGAAGGCCTGGCTCGCAATCAGAGTTCTAATTCATCCCAAAGGTTTTCAATGGGGTTGAGGTCAGGGCTCTGTGCAGGCCACTGAAGTTCCTCCACACCAAACTCGTCAAACCATGTCTTTATGGACGTTGCTTTGTGCACTCCGGCACAGTCATGCTGGAACAGGAAAGGGCCTTCCCCAAACCGTTGCCACAAAGTTGGGAACATACAATTGTCTAAGATGTCTTTGTATGCTGTAGCATTAATGTTACCCTTCACTGGAACTAAAGGGCCTAGCCCAAACCTTGAAAAACAGCCCCAGACCATTATCCCTCCTCCACCAAACTTTACAGTAGGCACTGTGCATTCCGGTAGGTAGCGCTTTCCTGGCATCTGCCAAACCCAGGTTCGTCCATCAAACTGCCAGATAGTGAAGTGTGATTCATTACTCCAGAGAACGCGTTTCCGGTGGTTTTTACGGGCTACGCGCTTCAGCACTCGGCGGCCCCAAGTGGTTTACCACTTCCTAGCTGAGCTGTTGTTGCTCCTAGACGCTTCCACTTGACAATAATAGCACTTACAATTGACCAGGGCAGATCTAGCAGGGCAGAAATTTTGTGAACTGACTTTGGGCAAAGATGGCATCCTATGACAGTGCCACGTTTAAAGTCACTGAGCTCTACCATTCTACTTCCAAGGTATGTCTATGGAGACTGCATGGCTATGTGCTTGATTTTATGCACCTGTTAACAATCGGTGTGTCTGAAACACCTGAACTCAATAATTAGGAAGGGTGTCCACATACTTTTGGCCAAATAGTGTATATTCAGTACCAGTCAAAAGTTTGGATACAACTTTTGTTCTCAGTTTTTACTGTCTTAATTGTGAGGATATCAAAACTATGAAATAACACAAATGGAATTATGCAGTGACCAAACATAATATAATGTTTTAAAAATGTAATTTTTTTGGAATTCATGCGCGGGCATCAACTTCACTATTTATATTTATCTAAAACCACATTTCAAGCATTCAAGCAGAAGTCTTTAGATCAAAATGAATGCATGTTTCCCACTAACTTAATCAGGTATGTTATAGGTATATATATTAGGTTTATATATTATATAGTATATGTGTACATATTATATATACCTACAATGTATAGGCGAAATTAATTCTGTATTATACAAGTATTTATATTTGTACATAACATAACATGGTCACTAGATGGCGCTGATGACGAAGACACGGAAGAGATAAAACTTTTGGAAACCCGGAAAAAAGGAGCAATAACGTGACTCAGTGATTTAGACCAATGCTGTTTTTTGTGATCATGGTGACTGTTAAATACGTGAGTGCTAAAGAAGCCTGAGGCAGTGAGATGCTGACAGCTTGTGAGGCCTTGGATCATTCCACACAACTCAGTCTGAATCACAGCAATACAATCACAGCAGCGTTTCACAGCTTCACCACCACCATCATCTTCTTCACTGTCATTACCATAACCGTCATTCTCATATTCATCATCATAACCATCACTATTACTCATAGTATTCTCTGCTTTCTAATTCTGGCAACTTCAAAACTGAGAGATCTGTTATTACATCAGGCATCCTAATCTAATTGTTTGGGGAAAAAACTTTGGGAATTAAAGAGGTTCTATCCCCCATCCTTGCTGAGACTGACCTCTTAAAATTGTTTAATATTATCATTAATTTGGCAGACAAGGTCACCAGGACATGGTGTATCTAAGCCCATATTTGCGGGTGACAGTGTAGCCTAGTGGTAAGGAGCAGAGCTCCTAAATGAAACATTGCTGGTTCGATTCCTTGCTGGGGCACTGCGGCTGTACCCCTACACAAGGTACTTAACCCACGAATTACCCAGCAAATATCCAGCTCTTTAAATTGATAAAATGTGAAAAAAATTGTAACCTAAGTCACTCTCATAAGAGTGTCTGCTAAATGTCAATAATGTAAAGCATTATAATGTAACACAAACCACCATCAACACACATTGGTACAGATTAATGAGAGTATCTGTGCCTCTATATTAGGGTTAGGAGAGAGGCAGTACTTGGCACTGACATACTCTGGCCAGGGAGGAGTAGGGTGTTGCCGAGGATTTGAATTCCCCTGTGCGACTGGGACTGACCACCACCTCTCAGGTTACAGACCCCAACTGAACTGTTCACTGTGCTATACCAGAAATAGATACACTGATACAAAAGCACTGCTTCAAAATCTTCCTTTAAGGGACACAAAGCAGCTTTATTGACTCAGGAAACATCCACACACATGTCATTCCAACATTATTGATACATAAAACAGGCAGCGATGTGGTGTAGTGCTTAAGATTGGTGTTTGTGACCCAAAGACTGACAGTTTGATTCCCAGGTTGGAAATTGTGATAGCATCCTGGAAGAGGTATGGTTAGGTTAGTAAGGCAACTAATGTTTTGCTTCAAAGATACCACTGTCCAGGCAAATGGTGTAGGTTATGCTATACAAATCTTTGGTTTTATGTAGCTAGAAACTCACTGATTCATTTCAGGTTATGCATTTGATTTGGGTATGCAGGAATGGTTCCTTGTTCAGGATCCGAACCTACAATATTCTGGTTACAAGCCTAGTCTCCTCGCTGCCAGGGGATCAGACTGAATACATGCCCGACTATGGACAAACAGAAAAGATCAATAACACATCAAGGACAGAAATGACAATATTAAGTGTAATCGTTAACTGCACTATTAAGGTGACCTCTACCATTAGGAATGGGTACACATGACCGTGAGGGTGTGCCTGTTTGCCTCCTTAGTCACTAGGCTAAAAATACCCTCACAGAGGATTGAATTGGGCACCAGCTGAAAGCTGGAATGGGAATGGCTGGCACCAGCTGAAAGCTGGAATGGGAATGGCTGGCTAGCTGATGGGGCGACCTGATTGGACATTGTAACTTTAGGGGCGTGGCTGGAACAGAAGGTCGACTGGGAAATCACTCTGGTGGGCACGCTGGCTGCAGCACGTTTTGCCATACCCACATCCTGTTTGATGTTGAACAGAAGCCTGAACAGATTAGACAGGGGAAGCCGGTCAAAGCTGGTTAAAGCCAGCGTTGAAACACCTGCGGCGCATTTTCATCTTAAGCAACAGTTAGCATCACGCAGTGAGAGCACTCTCCTCAGAGAATCAGGCATTTCAGGTGAATCATGGTTACCTGTAGGGATTTACTGTCAGTTCCTTGTTTTTCCTGATATCATCTACTATTCCTTTAGTGTGGTTGGAGCCCGCTAGACTGCATTTCTGCAGTCACACGATGTGGTGTAGTGCTTAAGATTGGTGTTTGTGACCCAAAGACTGACAGTTTGATTCCCAGGTTGGAAATTGTGATAGCATCCTGGAAGAGGTATGGTTAGGTTAGTAAGGCAACTAATGTTTTGCTTCAAAGATACCACTGTCCAGGCAAATGGTGTAGGGTATGCTATACAAATCTTTGGTTTTATGTAGCTAGAAACTCACTGATTCATTTCAGGTTACGCATTTGATTTGGGTATGCAGGAATGGTTCCTTGTTCAGGATCCAAACCTACAATATTCTGGTTACAAGCCTAGTCTCCTCGCTGCCAGGGGATCAGACTGAATACATGCCCGACTATGCACAAACACAAAAGATCAATAACACATCAAGGACAGAAATGACAATAACAAGAGTAATTGTTAACTGTACTGATTAAGGTGACCTCTACCATTAGGAATGGGTACACATGACCGTGAGGGTGTGTCTGTTTGCCTCCTTAGTCACTAGGCTAAAAATACCCTCACAGAGGATTGAATTGGGCACCAGCTGAAAGCTGGGAATGGCTGGCTGGCTGATGGGGCGACCTGATTGGATGTTGTAACTTTAGGGGCGTGGCTGGAACGAAGGTCTACTGGGAAATCATTCTGGTGGGCATGCTGGCTAAAGCGGGATATGCCATACCCACATCCTCTTTGATGTTGAACAGAAGCCTGAACAGATTAGACAGGGGAAGCCGGTCAGAGCTGGTTAAAGCTCGTGTTGAAGCATCTGTGCTATGTCATCATCGTAGGCAACAGTTAGCCTCACGCAGTGAGAGTACTCTCCTCAGAGAATCAGGCATTTCAGGTGAATCATGGTTACCTGTAGGGATTTACTGTCAGTTTCTTGTTTTTCCTGATATCATCCACTATTCCTTTAGTGTGGTTGGAGCCCGCTAGACTGCATATCTGACTTCAATCGCAGAGGAAGGACCCTTCACCTGTTAGTGAAACACTGACTAAATATGACCACAGAAAGCAAACAGGAAACATGATTTTCTCTCTTTGAAAGTGTGGTACCTTAATATAATTACAGAGAGGCACTTGTTTCAGTGTGGTCATATCTGTAGGTTTAAAGGATATTAACATATATAGGAGTAATTAGTGTATTTAGGATATCTCTTATTGGACATTTGAAAGGGGTTGAGGCATACAATAGCTAGAAACAAAACAAATGCTAACAGCCAGATAGATTTCTCTAATGCATCTATATGCATACAGCAACTATTAATACTGAAGTAAAAATAATGTATGATGCAGTGCACTCTACTTATAAGAAATGTTGATATAAGAATGGTAAAAAAAACTGGGACAGAATCAGTTCCTGTACTAATACTGTTTAAATACTACACTCATATGAGTCAGGCAGTCTGCTTATACCAGTCAATCTGGGCTCGCTTACAACATTGAAAACAGCACTCAATGTAGTTTGATGGCACATCATTAAAGAAAAAAGGCAGTTAGAATCTGAACACAGCATGCCTCTTGTCTCATGCTTATTAAGAAAAGGACATAGCATGTACAAGTCTTTGAGAAATCAGCTGTGTATATTACTACCCGACTACCAGAATGCCAGTGGATGTGGGCGGAAATAAGAAAGAGTATTTCTAAAGATGAAAAACAGTGGACCAATGATTGAAATTCATTTGGGGATTCCACAGCCTGTAAGATACTGTCAAGAACTTTGGCGCCATGTCCTGATAATGAGTGCAAACCAGTGAGGTGCCACAGTGCCAATTATCATCCAAAGACTCAGAAATAAGTATATGAGTTAATTAATTATTTATGCTTAAATTTAGCGGAGAACATTGACCGCACTACCTCATTGTGGCTGGGTTCAGCAGTTCATGGGCTCAAATCATCATATTTTTGCTTCATTTGATAAGGATTATATAAACATACTGAATATATTGTTCCATGTTTGAAGAACTTAGATAAGGACATTACTTGATTTATTATGCAGAAAAAAAACACTTAATACATAAATTCCCCTTTTACCCCAAACTTGGAACTCCCCTTTCAAGAATCATCTGCTTATCAGAATCAAATTGTTGTGGACACATCTGACTCTTACAAGTGGGGTGCACTGTACAAGTATTTCTAAAGTTATGCAATTCATGATCAGTGTAATTGCCATCTTTATACATGCAAACCATGCTGAAACACCCAGAGCCTTTTTAAGGAGATGTTGTCCAGTAACCCCCCCCCCCCCCCCCGACCCTTGTGCCTCCCCTCGTGTGTCCTGGGTCAGCGCCTCCGGTCAGTCAGGGGGTGGGTGCGAATCTCGGGGTACAGGAGGAACCCACTGAAGGTGGATTCGTTGATGTTGTCGGCATAGATGGCACTGGTGTCAGCCCCCTCCTCGCCGTATGCCTGCAGCCAGACCTCGTCCCCGGCCGCCAGCCGCAGAACGGCGGCCCCCGATGCCTGGTCCAGGTTGTTCTCCTTGAACTGGTCCAGGGTGAAGGCCACGACCTTGCTGTTACGGTACAGGCCGACCCGGGCGTCCCTGCCGTGCACGGTCAGGTGGTAGGTGAAGAAGTAGACGCCAGGGACGGTGCAGCGGAACTTGCCGCTGACGTCGTCGTAGTGCCGCTGCTCGTTGTAGAAGAGCTTGCCAAAGCGGATGGGCATGGCCGGGTCGTCCGCTGCCGCGGCGGTGTCGGCCAGGCCCACGCTGAAGGCTGAGCGGCGCTCGAACGCACCCTCGCCCCGTTCCCCCTTCAGCCCCGGGTTGCCCGGGAAACCGCGCGACCCCGTCGGACCCATGCCTCCTCCCGCGCCGGGCTCTCCCCTCTCCCCTGGGGGGCCTGCACTCCCAGAGGAACCATGCATGTGAGAAAACTGCAGACAGGCCGCTGCATTTGTTTAAAATCACTAAGTCATGTTAAGGAATTATGTTACATGTTTTTCATTGAATACCATTTTCTGTTGAGGGGGCTTAGAGGTTTTGTTTGAATCCAAGGGACATTTTAAGGAAATGGCAATAGTACATTTTACACAAGAACAGGATTACAAAAACAGGGTTACATATATATCAATGAAGGTCGAGTTATAATTTACCTTGAAAATTAGGATAAGGTGTAAATTGTAATGTAACATGGTAATTATATACCAATTTATCAATGTGTATCTCTTACCCCAGTAAAGTAAAATGAAAAAATAATAAACACATAACCAAAGCAGAATTCAATTCAAAATTCAAATTTCTTTTCTGTGCAGTAACAGCCGCTGTACAGTAATTAGAAAATGTCAGGTCACTATCCACTGTTCATGCATCCTTTTGGGACACCATTTTGACAGTAGAGTGTCCAATCGTATTTGAACTTTTTAGAACGAGCTGTACCTGGCTCTCCTTGGTCCCCTCGCTCTCCCTCGCGCCCGTCCCTGCCGTCCCGGCCTGGGAGGCCTTCGTGCCCGGGGGTGCCCGGAACACCCCCCATCCACCTGGCACATGGCTCCCGGCCGTCAGGTGTGCCGTCATCCATCACCAGGCCCTCAAGCTCCGCCCCTTCTCCATCATCATCAGCAAGGCCCCGCCCCCCTGCTAGCAGCAGGCCGACCAACAGGATCCACAGCAACTTTGTCACCATGACAGTGTGACTTATGACCTCAGGCACAAACGGAACAGCAGAAGAACGTCACCCTTGGGGGTCCTAGACCAGCAGTATTGCGCTGTCGTAAGAAGCAAGGTTTGTGGGTTGCCAGTTCTATTCTCCTGCAGGGAATTGCTGTTTTATCTTTGGTAAGGAACTTAACCCTCATTGCCCTAATCACCCTAGTCTCATAATGCCGATCGAAATGTTCGACATCTAGTGTGAGTTTTAGTAACCAAATTCATTTTGTGAGAAAAATCTGACTGCAAGGGTTAAAGGATGTGTAAGTGGAAGAAGAGGGCACCAGTGCCATTCACTTGCAATGTGGAATTCAACATCTGTACTCTTTGCTACCCATAATGCACCATAATACGCAAAAGCAATAGTATTTTCAACTGCAACAATGTAAGTGTTCACTCTTGCTCTGTCTTTTCTCTTTGGCAAGAGTATTCGTCATTTAGATCCAATGATGAAATCTGGGAAATAAAGTCAGGTTACGCAACTATTAAGCAATCTATTGGCATCTATTTCCCAGTGCGTCATAATTGGCCACACTTATGACTAAAAACACCTGGCTTGATGGATGCCACTGTGGAAAAGCTACAACAGGTACCGAGCATCACAAGTGCGTTCTCTTCCCTCCTGAGTTACTGCGAGGTAAAGTAGCCTTACTGTTGTAGTACTTCTTCGCACTGGTGGGTCAGAGGAGCTCGGGAGTCCAGTTCATCATTATGTAACCTGCAATGAACTTTTTTGTTACCTGACCCCATATTGACCGTTGAACGATTCTCAGAATTATGCGTTTTTTTATTTCTAGTTTCGGCGTGGTGGAAATTAACATGAGAAGATATTCAGTATGAATCAGAATCTGGAAAATGACCAATAAGTCTAAGGCTATTTAAAAGACTGCTGAAGTAATTGTTGGCAACCTCTCGTAAGCAGTAAAGAATTACCTCCGAATACAAGAGAATTTGCATCCTGTTGTTTTCCAGACAATTGTGATAAACCGTACTCTACCTTCTCCTTCTAGGAGATTGAGATTTGCCGTTACGATGCTGATTTCTCTAAATAGATTTGTCATCAGCATAATCGGTACCAATGGGCACGTAATACAATTTCTCTTAACGGCATCTTCAATAATTCTTTGTTTTCTTTGCAACAATGTACTGATTTCATTATGACAATTTTCCTTTCCGTTCTCCGTGTCATCAGCCAATGTACGCGAAAATGTACATCAAAACTTTATTTGCACAGTTACATGATTTAAAGTAACTCTAATTATGAATGGAATTAGATCGCTAATTTGACATTATGAATCAAACATGTATTGTAGCACTGCCAATGGATACAACGTATTAAAAATTATATTTGGAATACCACCATGGGGGACAGTGATGAATGTTTACACTTAGTGCGTGGCTGGTGATGCATATGAGAATAGCTATAAAAATTAATGTAACATTTCGTTTCATATATGCGCACCCTTTCACAAAGTTTAGCGTAAGTCCTGGTTTTTACAGCCCTTTCATTTTCACTGATCGATGCTTTTGTTCTCTTTACAGATAAAAAGACAATGACAAACAACGTTCATAGCGCCTATAAAGAAATATTTCGTATTGTGAAGTCTTATAAAAATGAATTTGTTTGCTTGTTTTGCAGCTCGTTGTCTGATTAAAAAGGTTCTGAATTTATAACTCGTGGGGGAAACAACAGATCAGCGTTCAGTGTATCAGCGTTAACGGTAAACTCACACAAAATATTTTCTGCTGTTTTTCTACTGTTCAGGCAAGTGCAATCGATTGAGTGTCTTTTGGGGCATTCACGCCCGACAGGTTAGCTAACTAGTCAAATGTTAGCTCTGTGTAAATGTCGGTGGAGAGTGCTTCTGCAGTTTGCAAACTAGTTATGTAATTTTGTGACTGGAAGATGGCTAGCCTGCTGTCCAGCATATGGGCAAGTTTGGGGGGGTTCGGGCTAGGGGTCTAGAATTGGGACCCCAAGAGGATTTTCTAGTGCCCATGTGAGCTGCATGGTTACAGCCACCCAGTGGAATAAAATCCTTTATGCCTGCTCATTCAGTGCTGAAAAGGCGTTTGGTTGGGAGTGGAATTATTATTTGTGGGTGGACTGAACCGCCAGCCGTGGTGGTACAAAATTCAAATTACAAAACGGAGCTAAATTTAGTTAGATCGATTTAAACTACGAGAATAAACTTTTAGGTTAGGTTGAGTGCAATGAACAATAACGTTTAGAACACAGACCTTACAAAAGCTATGATATGTCATGAGAATTTAATGTAATTTAAATCGATAAGTGCCATCCTTGTTAATTAAACAATCTCACGTTGTAGCTTTCGCAAGCACACAAACTACAGACAATCTGCACTGTTCCCTGCACTGCAGGGGAACAGGTTGAAAGTAATGACAGATTTAAAGGTTATGCTTCAGCCTCCCCTATTTCCAGCTCACCAGCCGCCACTGATGTACAGTGGTCTTTATTTCTACCGCTCGGATATTGCACACAGTCGTCATGAAAGATAGATGTTCGAGGTTCGTGCAGCAAAGCTCTTTCTACGTGACTTCATAAAGAGTTTTGGTGTTACGCACAATGCTGATGCTCAGATCTCTATCTGAAAGTTTACAGTAAATACATAAGACCTTATCTCATTCTGTGCACCTGACAAAAAAAAAACAGATGCATTTCCGGTTAAGCAAGATGATGCTGGGCCACACTGCAGACCACCCTACTGAAGCTGTAGGATGTGGAAGCTTTAGTGGGGTAACAGAGCAAGCCGACTCATCAGTAAAGCCCCAGAAATGACGCGTGAGAGCATGACAACGAAGCACTCACAGAAAGCACAAGAATGATGTTCTTCAACCAAGCGCATGGCCAACACCACTGCTGTTGTTTTTCAGGGGAGGAGGATGCTAGACCTAGATCGTTGTGACCTTTTTTATATGTTTGTTTCTGGTGCGATACAGATTTTTAAAGCTCATCCAGAAATCCCTGTGAAGGATGGGCTGCTTAAACAACAGCAGACAGTCAGTGCAGCTGCAGCTAGCAGCTGTTAATAAACACAGGCCTGAGAAGAACAGCATAATCACACCGTTACGCAAACCATTGAACCTGTGACGACTCTTGTGTTCACGCCTTTGGCTGGTCCTCATTTGAGATGTACATTATGCTGCGGCACATTGCTTCCGTGAGATGCTTTTTACTGTTCAGCGTTATTCTATGATAGATACAGCGTTCTTGCACAAGCGTAGTCTTCAGCATTTGAGCATATGACAGATCCTACATCTGTGTGTTTGGATGACCTGTAGGGAGACGAGTGCTGTGCAAGACTGATAAATAATCAAGGCATGCCAATATGACAGGGCCAAAACAGGTAGATTATGGTGGAAAGAATTTCACATTAAATGAGCACATTGACTCCCACTCAAGTAACATAAGCTCATCTTTGGGTCAAAATTATTTTATAAATAAACTTATTTTCCAGCACTACCTGATGGCAATCTTGGCAACCATAGTTGTGCAACCAAGAGTACAAATGCATAACGTTTTTACACCAATGGTGGACAAGAGATATGGTGCTTCACAGCCCAGATGGTCCCCAGTTCCTGAAACACTGAATCACAGTCGTGAAACATTTCTCTAAGGAGCACACAAGTCAAACAGCAGGAGGACCTCTTACCTGCTACCTCACCTGGCACCGTGCTGAGGTGTGTAGTGGTGTGTGTAAAAGACAGACAGCTTCAAGTCAGCGCTCCGTCTTTGCAGGGCAGGTGTGGTGCTCGTCCCTGACTGGTCTCCTATATTTATCCCTGCCCGAGCTTATTTTCAGCTCGCTGGTCTGGAGGGGGCATCAGGGGTGTGACAGTGGGTGCCTGATGCCTCTCTCTGCCCAGTGCAACTCAGACATGCTGTTCGTACCCGCCTGTGCCACCACGTTACAGCAGCCTGGCCAACACAAGGTTCCCCATGCCAGTTCATGGGGAGGTACTGAAACAAACATAATAACACTGGAGCTTCCCAGGGGAAACTGAAATGAGTTGACTCGTAGCAAGACTCAAGTCTGTAGTACCGGTGTGTAATGGAGCACTGACAGAAGTCTATGCTTTTATAACTTCTGTCACCTCTTCAGGCTGTATCTCGGTTCCACTTCTATCCCCACCCCCTAATACCTGCTACTTCTTGCATATAATGTTAATTTTATGTGTAGTATTATGATGTATTATGAATTTGTGTTCTAGGACCGTAGTATGCTTGGCTTTTGTCAGTTAATTTTGTGGTAGGGCTTGAATGGTGTTATGCTCACACTCATTGGTCTGGGAGTGTTGTGAGCCTGGTTTGACAATGGGTGGGGGGGTGTCTGTATTTCAGTTTTCAAATGTTTGGACAAAATCCATTTTTTGTGAAAGCAAGAATGAGGCACATTTTACTGAATGCCATAACTTTCTCAGGACATTGGAACTTTTCCTTTGAAAACCCCACCAGAAAGCTGGGGTCAGTTAGATTTTATTTTAGTCAATTGAGGGAATGAACTGAAATTCATTAACTGAATTAAAATTTATCATTCATTTTCTCTTAATATTTTTGTTTGATTGATTTACAATTCTCATCCTAGATTGACTGAATTGAAATGTAATGTCATTACATATCAACTGAATGGAAACAGACTCATTCCAAGCAATGAGTATTATTTACATGGGTATTTACTGTTATTTTTAAAGGAACTGATAAAAAACAGGCATGAGACCTGAAAGAAAGCCTGTGTCGTGTGGTGGTCAGAGCATGTAGAGCAGTATTGGTTAGAGGCCCATGTTGGGACACTGTGGTTGTATCCTGGAAGAAAGTGAATAATACCTGTACAGAACTGGGGGTGCCTGCAACAAGGGTATCCCTACAAATCCACAGAAAAGCCAAGCTGAGTTTAACATTTTAGCGTGCCCAGGCTTGTAAAAGAGTGAGTGACACCAGATGCCTCTCCTTCCATATCCCGTCTAGTGTATCCCGACACAGACAACCGACAAGGGTGGCATTAATGAGGGCATGAGACAGACGTCACAGGGGCCTTCCGGTTGGACGCTGTATAGGAAGGGCAGTTTGGCAGGGTTCAGATTTCATGAGCTAGAAAAAAAATTACATTTACAACATACATTTTTCACGCTTTTCCCAGGTCAGGGTGTTATCTAGTGTGAAGATTCCACCCAGGAGCAAGATGGAATTCAGGAAGAAGCCACACTTGGTATTTTCTGTCGCCACGGCGATGTGCCTTTTCCTGTACACCTACCATTCGGCGGTCCTGACCTCTTCGCCCCTGTGGACGTGGCTGGGTCACGGCGGTGCCACTGATGTGCCCGAGGAGGAGAGCTTCACAGTGCCGCCGGCCCCCCCAGCAGCCGACGGGGGGGACCGGTGGTCCGTCTGGAACGAGTTCTCCGCCAGCATCTCCAAGGAGGTTCTGCAGAGCCTAAAGGAGCAGTGGTCCGCCAACAGGTTCAGGGTGCCACAGAACCTCACCAGGAGGAACACCACGCTGGGCCGGGAGGACCTCCTCTGCGAGCTGAAGGCCCGGGTACCTCTCGGGACAGTCAGGGCCGGGGACGGGCCCTTTTCGGGAGACGAATGGGAGAAAGTCCTCCCTGCAGAGACCCTGGCGGAGAAGCTGGGGCCATTTAAGACGTGCGCTGTGGTGATGTCATCGGGGTCTATCAAAAATTCTGGCTTGGGGGTGGAAATTGGTAAGTCATATCAATTAGTCTTAAATACATATGATATACTGCATCTAAGACATATTATGTTTGTTAATGAATCTTAAAGTGAAGATTTACACAGACCCGCTGTTTCTCTTTTATGGGAGTTGGTGCAGCTTGATTGCAGCCTCTGAGCTGCTGTTACCTTGCTTATTCCTGCACTTTTCCTGTTCTGTTAGACTCCCATGATGCCGTACTTCGCTTAAATGCAGCCCCGACTGATGAATACAGTGTAGACGTGGGGAACAGAACAACCATTCGCATCGTCAATTCCCAGGTAAAAAAAAAAAAAAAAACAAACAAGCGGAAACAACTTGCCCTCGGATTCCGCCATTAGTTATAATTCCACAGCGACTTTAAGCAGCATAATATAAAAGGAAGATACACAAGATTTTAATTTTCAATGCATTCAATGGAAGTCAACACACATAGGGGTTTGGGGTGAGGATGGTAAATTAAAGGATCACACAGCAGAGAATTTAAATACGCATCTCTGAATGATGTGTCAAACACTGCCCCTTGTGGCCGCTAATGAATCTGCAGCTCTTAGGTCTCCAGACGCCACGCAGAGGAGCGGTTCATTTACGTTTATTGCCGCCTCTCTTTGTCAGTCTACCCTACACTGCCTCAATAAACCCAACGGCAGGGCAGGCAATTTTTAATATTTGCATATGTTCTGTCCAAATTTTAGCCCATCTCAGAGGTGTGTGAGCTGTCAATAAATAATTGTCAATAAAATTTGTTAATAAAAACCCTGGATGAATGTGGGATTAAGTTAAATATTAATAAGATTTTAATACTGTGTCCATACTTGTACATTTAAATACAATTACACACCAAAATGACAATTCGTGAATGACAGGACATGGAGAAATACAGGAAGCAAATTGATTCGGACAAGTGTTTCACACTGAGAGAGAGAAAACACACACCGAAAGCACAGAAAACGAATGAAAATGAAATAAAATATGAAATTCAGCGCCGCAAAATAAAATAAAAACCGCACAATGCAAAAACGTTTTGCCTTTTTGGCTTCTGCTTGATCTCATTCTCTTTCTTATCCCAGCCTCAGTCTCCTTCTAAAATCAAGATTTTGAGTCATAAAGCAATTAATTACATGAATGCAGAAACCAGATCTTTGAAACAGGAACAGTGCATACACTCTTGGGAAGTTACTGCTAATAAAATATACACTTATTACATTTTCCTCACAGTATCAGAGTTAAGTATAAAAGTGTGAAGGGGTTTAGTCAAAACTGGCACATCATCAGCAAGTCACCAGCGAGTGCTGTGTCATTTAAAATGTCAAGCTTTGCTGCATTCAATCACCTCAGGTCTTTTGCTTGAGGTGACTTGGTGGTCTTGCTTAAATCCAGACCATAGTCCCAACAAAGTGTTCCCATCCACACTACCTCTGGTCCTTGTGACTGAATGATAGAATGTGCTCCTGTAATATAAAAGTAAACTGCATGTAACATAAAAATTCAAAGGGGTCTTCCCATTTAACCCCTGAGTTTTCTGTTTTCACACAGATCCTGATGTCTGCAGCTTTCCACACAGATCCTCTGTACAGCACAGGAGCTCTCATTGTGTGGCATCCTGCACCGTACTCCAGAGACCTCTATGCTGTGAGTACTCATTCAATCACGCTACTCCAAAGTGCAGCCTAGCCTTGCTGGCCATGATATCATCCTGATAACAGGACATGTCTTTCCAGAAGTTGGCCCAAATGCTTGACGTTATGATTATATACTGAAGCTGTGTTCTTCTGTTATGGGTGGGACTTATCATGCACTGTCAATCACTGGCCCATATGAACCAATGAGCAGGCATTGCTCTCCATGTGGAAAAACACTATAATTCATTCAGTTCAGCGAGTTACCGATATCACGCTAGTTTGACCTATTTTTATGTTTACATTTATCCTTTTTGCAGATGATTTTATACAAAGCGACTTCCAAGTGAAGTAGAGTACGACACAAGCAAAAACCCATAAGGGGTTATTTTTAGGGTTCCCCAGGCCTCATTCTGTCTTTGCTTGCAGAAACAGACCCCACCATTACATCACATTATTGTCATTTAGCAGATGCTCTTATCCAGAGCGACTAACATAGGTCTCAATTTTATCCACTTATACAGCTGGGTATTTACTGAGGCAATTGTGGGTTAAGTACCTGGACCAAGGGTGCAGCAGCAGTACCCCAATGTGGAATTGAACCAGCAATCTTTCAGTTACGAGCCCTACTCCTTTACCACTATGCTGCACTGCTGCCCCAAAACATGGATTCATATACACATTCATATATATATGTCCTGGTCACCCCACTGATGGCAGATGTCATCCTCTGAGAACATGACATCATCCTGTCATCCTAAGGGGCGGGGCATGTTTTTTTCCTCTCCTCCCACAGTGGTACAAGAAGCCAGACTATGGCTTCCTGCAGAGGTACAGGGACTATCGCCGACTCCGCCCACAGCAGCCATTTTACATCCTGAGCGCCTCCTTCCAGTGGGACCTGTGGGACGTCATTCAGGAGAACTCACCAATGGACATCCAGCCCAACCCCCCTTCCTCCGGGATGCTGGGTAAGAACAGAGGTTGCTGTTTCGATTCCTCGGTGGGGCACTGTTGCTGTACCTTGGTGCAATGTGCTCAACCCAAATTTCCTCAAGGACTATCCGGCAGTGTAAACAGACACAATGTAAAAATCTAATGTAGGTAAACCGCTCTGCATTATAGCTTAGCAAATGTAATACACTTCTGGGCATTTCTGAAAACTGAACACTGTCCCAAGCTTAGATCTGTGACTACACACAAGTGCAGCCTGACCATCTCTGTGGCTTTCACTGGTGTTGTCTGCGTTGCTGAACCGGTCCCCATCATTGAGGCATACAATAATATCACTGTTAGATTACCTCTTTTAAGAGAGCTCTTCTGAGAGAGAACTGCTTGCAACATCACTCAGTTTTCCAACAATGTGCTATCAGAGGGAGTGTCATACGTAGTCCAGTTTTTTATTTTTTCTGTCATAAGGCAACCTTTAAGACAGCACAGGGGTCAAAAAGGACACAGTGCTCTGGTGAACTTTTGAGACCTCATCCGAGCTAAATACTGTCCTGCCCCGTGGTGTTTTAAACACAAATCCTGGATAAATGATGAGGATTTAGTGTTGCTTAGTACTCGTAAGTAAAGACAAGACTTGAGATCATATGTGTTTCTGGCAATTTAGTAATATCACACCCAAACTGATGGTCATGGAGAGGACAACAGTGTGTGATTGGGTTATCAGAGCGCTTGATTTCGAGACCAGAGGGGTGTAATGTTCTGACTGCAGTAGTGTGGAGTACAGCAGCGTTTCTCTAACCTCTCCTGGAGGACCCCTTGCCCTGCATGTTTTAGATCTCTCCATGCTCCAACACAGCTGATTTAAATGTTCAGTTTGTTAATGAGCAGCTTCAGGAGTTCATAACGAGTTGATCATTTGAATCAGCTGTGTTGGAGCAGGGAGAGATCTAAAACATGCAGGACAAAGGGTCCTCCAGGAGAGGTTTGAGAAATGTTGGAGTAGAGGTTAGAGCACTGATTCTCAATCCTGCTCATGGGGGCCCCCTGCTCTGCACGCTTTCCATCTTTCCCTGCTCTACCTACCTGACTGAACTCATCAGTGGCACTTTTGATTAGCTGAGCACACCTGATTTAATCAAGAGCATGCACAGTAATTTCAATCAGGCGTGTTTGGAGCAAGGATAGATAGAAGATATGCAGGACAGTGGGCCTCCAGGAGTAGGATTGAGAAACACTGGAATCCAGAACTGTGTGTTGTAATGTTACATTTTTCATTCACAAATGTTGTAGCAAGTGTGCCCTCTGTATTACATTACTTCATTTTTTTTTTTTACTCTGCAAAACATGTTCACTGTCACCCCTGAGTGCAAGTGTCCTGTTGAGGAAATAAACAGTGAAAAATGAGTGTTTTCTTTGTGTTTCTGTGTTCTGAATACTCTGAAGGCGTCGCCGTGATGATGAACCTCTGCGAGCAGGTCAGCGTGTACGAGTTCCTGCCCTCCCACAGAAAGACGCGCCTCTGTCACTATTTTCAGGACGTCCACAACTGGCAATGCACCATGGGACACTACCACCCCGTGACGTTCGAAAAGAACCTCGTCAAACGACTCAACAGGGGCTCGGAGTTTGACATCTACGCCCGCGGAAAAGTGACGCTGCGCGGATTCTCACAGCAGTGGTGCCCAAAGAAGCTGTAACTGCAGTAAGCATAACACTTATGACATTGATGCTGATGTGTACATAGTGTATTTATTATTATAAACCAGTTTCGGTAACTTTATTAAAACAGGCGTAAAACAGGCGTCTTAGTTAGATAATACCTTTTCTAATGTATATTTTATTATTTATATGTTTTTATTTCATTGAAATTTGTGTGTTTAAAAAATAAATTTGTTGCTCCAACTGTACATGTATTGAAGAATAGTCTGTGTAATTATTTATATTGATAAATACATTTATGAACATATGTATAAATTGCATATTAAATGTATTGCATTTCTGCAAAATGTCTGGTTGTTACCAACATAGACTGCACGGCTTCCCTATATTTGGGACCCCATATTATTATTATATTTTTCCCATATTTGGGACCCAATAATTTGAAAAGATTTTCTGTCAGCTGTCGTCTTCTTCTTTGTGATTTACAATCATTTTGCTGTTACTTCTGTTCAGCGCCATTTCATAGATTCTTTAAAACTGTCAGATGTTACACACATACATATGGATTCCCGCCGCTTGCAAATCCGCTCAAGGATGCTCGCAAAATCAGCACGGTTGGTGTAGAAGGTGTCTGTAGCTTGCAGAACGAAAATGAGTTATTCTACGAGTCAAACTGTGTATTGGTGTGTGGGGGAAAAAAATAAATAAATACATAAAGAAAACAAAATCTCCTCAAAATATGTTAAAGTCAGTGTCTCAAATCTGTGGCTTATTTTCCATACGGACACGCGCACGTGCACCGACCTGTGTGCACACACCCACATGCAGGCGCGCGCGCACAACATTCCAGACGCGCCGGGAAGGAAAACGGGAAATCCATTGGTTAATGAAATATCTAAAGATTTCTCAGGACAGTCCTCAAACGCATTCCATAAACAGTATACATAACATCAGAACAACTAAAGAATCTCCCAGATTTAATCAGAAACACAAAACTGAATACATTTCATCAATATGCCAGAAATTTAAATTAGGTTAACTGAAAATCATTCAGCTGCGTGGTGACTTGCAATAACACAAAGTCAGACAAGACACTCCTTTGCTGTCTAAGAGTAAATGGTGGAGTAAAAGATTGATATCTTTATTGCCGAGAATGACTGGCTTGTTTTTCAGGCTGTCGGGAGTGTTGAGGACAGTTTTCCCTTCCGGTGGATTAGTAATTATTAACTAGGTGCTAGGAGCAGGTAATATTTAAATGAACACAATAGAGACTAACAATTGGGAATAATTCTTGCAACTGTGCCAGAGCGTTGTTTGTGGGTCATTATATCTTGCGTCCGGGTGATGTGATCAAAGTTCATTTAGGGTTCAGGTAATACTCTGACGCTTGTCGAGACACGACTCTCCATGGTTTTTGATAGGAAGGTCAACTGAACAGAAAGGTAATTTTGGTCCTAATGGATTATTAGGTTATTTTGTTGCGTACAGTTCCTGATTAGTTTGTTTAAAGCGTGTGAAAATATGAAAAATAGTGTGCAATATTGACTTGTGTCTTTTGACTGGGAAAGCAAATTAGCTATACTGAAGTATAGTCTTGAATACTGAATAATCATTACAACACTAGCATGTGTTAATCTGTTGAATATCGATGTCACTTTATTAAGATATAGAAAATATTCTGATGATACGTGTCACTAATTACAGTCCCATCATTTTATGCTAGTTCATGAACCAATACCAGTTAAAATAAAAACGGATTAACCACGAACTGCCTCTACTTGCGTACTCTTAAACTGTAATTTAAATACTCTACCTTGCTGATGGAAGCGTTCTAATCAAAAAGGGTAGTGCAGGAGAGAGGGAATTCTAATCACAGACACAAACGTGTGTAGTGTTTGTAGTGTGTGTAGTAAAGATGACAGTAATTGTCAGTAATTCTAAAGGGGGAAAAGAACAATGCATTTACAAAACTATATTGACGTGTTTCTTTGCTTTCTAGGGATCAGCATGACAGTTGTGCTTAGAAATATCTTCAAGTGCATGAAGAGAACCATTTTGCTATTTTGTTTCATTATTTCAATATACGGTATATACTCGTCCGTTCCTACGTCTACACACACGAATACAAGCGATAAATGGATAAAGGGAAGCGAGGCTACTATGCTGAACTCTTCTGCACTGCATAGACGGAAGCACAGACTACACGGAAAGAAAAACAGCTTTCTCGCCGAAAGCGTTCAAAGAGCCGTTAAGTATTACCGGGCTGTGAACGATTTCCACGTGCCGCCGAACGTCACCAGGCGGAACGGCCAGCGGAGCCGAGGGGAGCTGCTGTGCGAGCTCCAGGCGCGGGTGCCACTTCGGACAATAAGGGCCGGGGACGGTCCATTTTCGGGACACGAATGGGAGACAGTCTTACCCAGAGAAAGCCTGGCAGAGAGGCTGGGGCCGCTGAAGACGTGCGCTGTCGTGATGTCATCAGGAGCTCTGAGAAACTCTTACCTTGGGGTGGAAATAGGTAAACTGTTGGCGCTGTGCCTAAGTCTAGTAATACTATCGGTATAACAGTATCGTGTGTGTGTGTAGCAGACGCTACAGTGATGGACTCGACCTTCAGATTGCAATGCTTTGAACATGGCTGGGCTCTGTGGACCTGCAGTGCTGTTGTGCAGGATCATCTAAGCCAGTTTCACCAAAAACCAAAACCAAAACAAAAACCTTCCATATTTATACCGAATGCTCCTTTCAGGACATTTATGCACAATTCTTGT
Source organism: Megalops cyprinoides (assembly GCF_013368585.1). Taxonomy (NCBI): domain Eukaryota; kingdom Metazoa; phylum Chordata; class Actinopteri; order Elopiformes; family Megalopidae; genus Megalops; species Megalops cyprinoides. Next base: position 64,264,222 of record NC_050584.1, on the reverse strand, counting down.
GTCCTCTATGAAAATAAACGCACAGCTCATATTAAAGTCTAGTTAATTAATCCTAAACAATCTGATATACTGAGGGAAAAGTAATACTGACTAAAACATATGCTGAACTATCCAGAAACTAGTGGGCCTCGTGCAGAATTAATAACAAGGATCCATTCTGTACGTTATTACGTTGTTGTCATTTAACTTACGCTCTCATCCACATCCACTTAAAATTATACACATTTATACAGGCGGGGTCTTCCCTGAGGAAACTGTGGGTTGGACACCTTGCCCAGGGGTACAACAGCAGTGCCACAGCGCGGAATCGAACCAGCAACTATCTTGGTTGCAAGCCCTGCACCTTACCACGACACTGTTGCGCATTTGTATTGTATGTATGCAAATATTCCACGATAAATATCAAATAATCCCCCCTGAGATGTGAGCCTGCGACACTTCTGGTAACATGCTAGTTTTAATGGCTTTGTGAAGCTGTGGTGGTTTGCAAGGTCTTTCTTCGCGAGGCGACCCTCCATCTCTCTTCTTCCTTTTCAGATTCTCACGACGCGGTCCTGCGGTTTAACGCAGCTCCAACAAAAGGCTATAGCTTAGACGTGGGGACCAAAACAACTCTTCGTCTTGTTAATTCCAAGGTACATATTTTTTATATGTATGGATATATTGGGCAGGGGACCGCAAAGTGACCAAGGGCGTGCGCTGCAGGCCGCTAAAACAGCGCGGGCCACAAAAGTTAGACTTCAATTCACAAAGAATTTAATTTAATTGAAAAGTTACACTTAAGCAATTAAGCTGTGTATCCATCTGAAATGAAAGTAAGAAATGACTGTAGATATTTTTGAACAATGTTAAGTTATTGAATTGAAACTTATGTGTAAGAAAATGTAAAATGATTTTAAAGTTAGCCGTTAAAGTGAGCCGTTGCAAGTTGCAGCTTTCTCATAACGTAGATTGGTACCGTTGTTAGCAGCAATCAATATGCTGGTTTCTGTCAACGTGGGCTTAGATTGCACCAGGTGCCATCTACGTCATTTTCCGGTCCCAATGACTTGTTCTTACCTGCATATTTTTCTAAAAAGTTAGGCAACGAGGAAGGTGCTAAATTATTCCTGTGAGATGAAGTCACTATCTCATAAAAGAATTAGTTTTGCATATGCAGATGTTGGTGTAATCTTTATTACGCAGTGCTTGAATTTCCCGTTGACAAGAATAGATTATACTGTGTAGTTTTTCTTCACTTTCCGTTGCATGGTTTGAGTGTGCGTTTTCTTTACCAGTAGCCTATGAACAAATGGACATTTCTTGAATTGTACGTAGCACGAGATCAGGCGAGCATTTTTCATCGTCTGATTTTAGAATTATTCGTGATTTCCGCCACCCTTAAACGCCGAGGAATGCGTCGATTTTTCCAGCAACGTGTCAACGTTGACATCAATATTTTTTCCGTTAAAGTGACTCCATTAGACTTTAATTCCAAGTTTATGAGTTGAAATAACTGGCGAATCGTTGTAATGACTTCCTCACTTTTATTCACTGACACTGTGACGATATTGTGAATTGTAATTCTGGAACATTAAGTTGTTATTCAATACGTCAGTTATCAACCAGGGAGTGGTCACCGTATGTGTTTAAAAAGTAATAAACAATTGTGTAATATAGTAATATATGTAAGGAGGTACCTTATAATATCCTGTTTCCTAAGTTGAATTAAACACAGGATAGTTTGGCAGTCATTGTGAGAAGGTGAGTCTTTGCAGGCGCACAGGAGCACAGAGAACGCAATGCCGTGGTGCACGTGCATGTGGCCAGCGGCTGTTTTTTGCACTACATTTCCCACAGTGCACCACAGGGTAGTTAGTATGTAATAATTCACCACACAGTGACAGTTGGGCTAACATGTTGATTTAAGGTGTTCCTTTCAATGCTTGATGTAACTATTATCTATCTTATTCCTGGATTGCTGGTCGTTTCTTGCACAAGGACTGCTTTGTGAGAAGGAACAATACGTAAGTTATTCTGATAAATAAAACATCTGCAGAGACGTATGTAGAAACCATGCTGAACAATCCGCTGATGATGGCATATCAAAGTTATCTGGGAGGAATCTGGGCATTTCAAAGCTCAAACCGATTCAAACTGGTCTCATCCATTCCTTTTGTACTTGCTATAAACATAGATTTACAGTCAAAGTTGAGGTGTTTAAGTTTTTCGCAATCTTAAAGGTTCTTGGGTCCCCTGGCAGGATTGACCAGTCCTCACTATGCTCATTCTCGAATGTTTCTTTTTCCCTTTTTGAAGCTCATGATGTCTGAAGAGAGCAGATTCCTCACAGATCCTCTGTACAGTACAGGAGCTCTCATAGTTTGGGATCCTGCACCGTACTCCAGAGACCTCTATGCTGTGAGTACTCAATCAGAACTGACTGTGTTCAGATCAGCACTGACAGATGCTCTATTGCAAAGAAAGTACTTTTTTTACAGTGAATTACATCACTTGTGATGAAACATTTCTTGTCTAACTGCTAATGAATATTTGGATCAGCAATATAGTGCTGGAAGAGTGAGGCTTCATGAACCCCATAATGGGCAGAGCTATTTGGTGCTGTCAGTCACTGACTTGTAGAGACCAATGAAAAGACTCTCCGCAGTGAAACTCTGTGAGTGAATCACTGATGATGCCTAATGGCTTCACCCATTTTCAGGTTCAAGAAGCCTAATGCCCCAGTTGCACTGGTGCGAAGAAAACATTTGCCTTCAACCTGTGAATCCAATAGGATACGTGTGGGTGGGTGTGTTTGACCCCTTAGTTTTTCTGAATGGCCAACACCACTGAAAGCTTCTTTTATTGATTCTGTTGATCATGATTCTGTTGATGATGAGATAATAAACTCCAGGAGATACCCAAAATGCAAGTAATGACTACCACTGCTACCTGAACTGTAGCGAGCGAGCTAATGTTGTCATTTCCTTGTTCAGGTTCCCTCCAAAATAAAAGATTATGTCACTGGGCCGGTCATTTCTCACATGCCAATGTACGAATTTCAGCATCACTGATGGTGAAACTTCACATGGTGAAGTGTGACCGCAGCATAACTCTGAAAACAGTACATTTTTGATCCTAATGCTCGTTTGCAATTCAGAAAGAAAGATCTTTCATCACAAGTGAGACCCCCCGCCCTGTATTCCTTCCTGTTGCTGCGCTAGAGATCTGCATAATGAGTTCCTCTGCCGGCTGCTGTGTGGTGCCTTGGTCTTGAATATGTAAAAGCCTGGAGGGTGTTCTGATTCCAAATGATTGGCAGGTACAAGAATTCCACTGACAGTGATAGTGATCCAAATCAGAGCCAGACAGTTTGTGATGCCTTACACCTGAGGAAAACTCACCTCTGCCTGCCACCACAAGAAGATTCAGCCATGTCAGGGAGAACCTTCTTAATAAGAATGCAACACTAGTTTGACATTACATTGCACATTGTGTAATTCTGACTCTTGTCACAGTAGCACCTTTATAACTGCTGACTATTGTAAAGCCCATATTCAGGTCTACTCATGAATATACAAGATAGAGCTCTTCACTGGAGTGAGGGAAATGGGAGTTGAGCATCTTGTTAATAATAGAGCGTCTTTGATACTGAACCTCAGGCTAAAACAACCCTGGTTTGTCCTTATTTAGTGTATACCTCTTGTAGTGCAAGTTGAATTCCAACTGAATTCACCTAAAACGATTGATGATATTTTGATTTGATTTGGCTGTTATTTGAAGTCAGGCTTTGATTTGGCATTTCTGCATTTGACATGACACAAAGTATTTGTGAGTGAAACATGCCATTGGAGTGGTGCCTCAGCCAATAGAAAGATAAAGTTGACAATGATATAAAGGTTAATTTGAATGCCTGTGTGTTTTAATAATCTGGTTAAGGGGCTTCAGAAATAACTGATGGATAATGGAAACAATTTAAATCCTTATGTTTGGAAGAAGCACATTTCAAAGGAGAAGCTAACAGCAGGCACTCATTAAATGATGCCAGGCCCAGATTAGTATGAAATTAAACCTGATTGCACCCAAACCTAAAACTTAAAACTGATGGTAAGATTAGCTGGAAGAAAAAAAAAATTCTGATATTCTGTGCACCCAGGGAGCAGGGCTGGGAAGCAATGGGTTAAAGCGATGAGTGACATCACTGTAGTGATTATGATGTCGTCCTGATGGGCAGGCATGGGCGTGTCTTTCCTCTCCTCCCACAGTGGTACAAGAAGCCGGACTTCGACTTCTTTCAGAGGTACAGGGACTACCGCCAGCTTCGCCCACAGCAGCCGTTTTACATCCTGAGCCCGTCCTTCCAGTGGGACCTGTGGGACGTCATTCAGGAGAACTCACCAATGGACATCCAGCCCAACCCCCCCTCGTCCGGGATGCTGGGTGAGTAGGGTTAGTAACTACAGTCAATGCCCTGGAGCTGTGGCACAGAAGAACGGGAGTTGGCTGTATTTGCAATGGTTGTATTCACAGGTAGTGGTCAAAGGAAAGGAATGGCTCACCCACACCCAGGAAGTCTTTCTTTTAGAGCCTTTCTTTTTCTGTTTGCGTATGGCTGTCTGAGAGAATGTTTGAATCCTCAGCAACCTGCCCAGTGGTGAGTGTGTAATGGGTGTGATCTTGTGTTGTTTTTAATTTGATGTTACGTGGGTCAGCAAGCAAGCGAGTTTCGAACCGAGGTTCTCACTGCTCGCTGCTAACCCCTTACAGCCAGTGTCGTTACCAGTTGAGCTAAACTCAAATTGCTTCTAGCCTGTCGGCAACATCGCTACTTAACCAGGTCTCCGGGAGTGACGTAGCCGCTGCCACCACTCGGCTACCTGATACCCCGCTACCTAAGGCTTTAGGCAGGACTCACACGAGCTAATCACTTCAACTCTGCTACAAGTGCATGTAGTTTAAAGTATAGTAGACCAACACAGCTACAGCACTGAGGCAGGTGTCAACGCAGTGTGTGTTGGAAAGTCTGGTGAGTGCCCCTCTTCACCCCTTTTTTGGACATTCCCCGTTTTTCTCCCCTGTAAAAGCCTCGTGCTGTTAGAAAGTGTGAGGGCCTAAAAATGGCTGTGCTCTTGCTCTGTTCATTCTGAACAGCACAGACAGTCAAAGCCGATTCCCTTTTCTTCCAGTTCTCAATTCTCCAGACGGACATTTCGACCCCCCCCCCCCCCCCCCCCATTTCCTGCAGTCCCTTTGTTTAATTCCTGATCGCTGAATAGCAAAAAATATTTTTACATCTTCTTTATTTTTTTAGTTCATGAGTTGAAGAAAAAAGTCACAGAGCAATTCACAAATTCACAGATCCCATCCCATGTAAACAATTCATGTGAGATGTCCTAAATATATAAAACCAGTCTGCACACCAGCAAGGTGAATTGGTTTAGTCTTGACTCTTGGTTGACAGCGTCAGGGGGGATGGGTAATGTGTTAATGCTCGAGTGCCAAATCAACACAAATGGATAAGAAAAGGTCTAAGGCATCAGGTGCCCAGCTGAGGAAACAGAGGAAAGAAGAAGATGAGAAATGCATAAAAGATAAAGGTATGTAGTTATGTCATCTCTTTATGAGTATAATATTTTGCATGTAATGAAATAGGCTAGTATAACACTTATGTTTGTTAGCCTATGTTGGTATGTTGCTAGTGTGGCAGAGCTGAAGTGAGTAGCTTGTGTGAGCCCTGTGTAGAGTATGTGGGGTAGCAGGTAGCAGGTAGCCGAGTGGTTGCAGCAGTTAATTCACTCCCTGAGACCTGGTTAACTAGTGTTGTTGCCGACAGGCTAGGGGCAATTTGCCTCTGGCAACGACGCAGGTTCGAAACTCGCTCGCTCGCTGACCCATGTAACATCTGTTTAAAACACACAACGCAGTCCACACCCGTTACACATGCAGGATCTTGATTGGCCTGTGAGTGACCTCCCTGTGTTATTGTGCTGTGTACAGGTGTGGCTGTGATGATGAACCTGTGTGAGCAGGTGAGCGTGTATGAGTTCCTGCCCTCCCACAGGAGGACACCTCTATGTCACTACTACCAGGACCACTTCGACTGGTACTGCACCCTGGGTCACTACCACCCCCTGACGTTCGAGAAGAAGCTCGTCCAACGACTCAACAGGGGCACGGGCCGCGACGTCTTATTCCACGGGAGGGTGGCGCTGTACGGACTCTCACAGTACATGTGTTTCTCGAGAATTCTCCCCAATCTAGTCATCACGAAGGAGGTCTTTCTGGTCGTTGTGCTGCCGATGCTGCTGTTAATGCTGACAGTGATCGTGGTACTGCTGAGCTTCACCTGTAGACGGTGACTGTAAGAGCTCCACTCGAAAAGGTATCGTTCATGTTCATGGACAGCGTGGTCCTGTTGTCTTAGCGCTGAGGTAAGAGAGGATGGAAATGGCGTGCTGGTGACGCTCTGAAGATGCAGCTGCTCTCCAGCACCCCGTGTGGTCAGAAGCTGTAAATGATCTCCTTCTGACCGACTCAGAAAAGAGTTAATCTATATGCAATTCCTTGTCAATGAGTTGAAATGAAATGTGGAAATCATGTAACTACAGTTTGCAGTTATGTGTGTGTGAAGATAGTGGTTAAGGAGAAGAACCAACACTAGGTCAGTTGTTTCCCTCCTTAGAGCTAAAACCACTACATCACTTCTGGCTATTCAAATTTTTTATTAGGTTTAATACGGTTTCATCTCAACCAGCCAAACCTAAATGTCTCCATAGTACCATGAGTGGTGTTTGAATTTCACCTGTCTGTCTCACCTGTATAGGAAAAATTTCCTATATTTATCCTTTGGCAGATGCCAAAAACCATGTAGATTCTGTTGGATTCGGATATTCACTTGCTAAGACTGATATGCTTCTCTTGGGAAAACCTTTACATTGTGCAAAAAGCACTTAAAAGTACTGCTGATGGTGGGAACTGATCCAACATTCAAACCAGCATACGCTGACTCCCTCTGTTCTGAACTGGATTTGAATGGATGGAAAAAGTTAACACTTTATATCAGGGTCCAGTTATAAATGCTTAATAAACCATATCTAAATAAGATTAAAACTGGTCAAGGGTACGTTATGTTCTGTTTGAGTGTTGCATACATTCTCATCTAACTGTACAGACTGCAGCCTTCGGTGGAGTCCTTCTCTCTTATCTGGCAACCCTGACCTCATCCTCAAGGGCATATTTACGAACACTTATCCCTCTTGCAATGTAATGTATTGTTGATAATGTGTCATATGATTATTAATGCTTTATTAATCAGTCACAACCATATCATAAGATATAGCCAAACTAAACAGTAGGTGACTGGACTGACATTTGAGACATTGGACGTACATATGGTGGGGAGGCAGTGTAGCATAGTAGTAAGGAGCTGGGCTTGTAACCAAAAGGTTAATTCCCCGCTGGGGCACTGCTGTCATATCCTTGGTCAAGGTACTTAACCTAGTACTAACCTACAATTGCCTCAGTGAATATCCAGCTGTATAAATGGACAACATTGTAAAAATTGTGAGAGTGTCTGCTAAATGCTGCTTTGGGCATGGTGGCTCAGTGGTTAGCACTGTTGCCTCACAGCAAGAAGGTCTTGGGTTTGAATCCTGGCCGTCCCAGGTCCTTTCTGTGTGGGGTTCTCTCCGTGTTTGCGTGGTGCTCTGATTTCCTCCGGACATAAAAAGACATGCATGTTAGAGTTAATTCTGCTGTCAGTGCCCTTGACCAAGGCACTGACCATTAAATGCCAATAAAAGGATGAAAACATACAGCAGGCTGTGGGGAGACTGCCGATATGAGATGTTACAGGGGTAACGAGCCGTATAAGTGAGTGTCGTCCACAGGGGTAATATAAAACAGGTAAAATAGGAGTGAGGAGCATTATAGAAAGACCCCCTCAGAGTTAATCAATCTGTCTAGACAGTAATTAAGAGCCTTTGACAGGCAGCCTGCTTTTATACGTGGTGGCAGACTCTCCCTACGGTGAGAAGAGACACTGCATCGTTTCACGGGGCCGCGCTTGCAGCAGGCAGGGTGGGGTCTGAGGGACAAAGTGAGCTGTTTGCTACGCCACACCACCGCATATCCAGCCTAATTAAAATCACACTCACACACATATAACTGCACACACACACACACACACACACACCCATACACACACACACACACGCACGCACACACCCATACACACACGCGCGCGCACACACACACACACACACACACACTCATACGCACGCACACACACACACACACACACACACACACACAAATATATAATTTATTTTATGAATGTATATCCAGTACCAGTCAAAAGTTTGGATACAACTTTTATTCTTTATTTTTTACTATTTTAATAGTGAAGACATCAAAACTATGAAATAACACAAATGGAATTATGCAGTGACCAAATATAATATTTCAAAAATGTAATTTTTTGGATAGAAATTCATGCATAGGCATCAACTTCACTATTTATATTTGCCTAAAACCACATTTCAAGCATTTAAGTCTTTAGATCAAAATGAATGCATATTTCCCACTAACTTAATCAGGTGTGATACAGTTATATACAATTGGTATATATATTATATAGTATATATGTGAATATTTTATATACCTACAATGTATAGGTGAAATTAATTCTGTTATACAAATATTTATATTTGTACATAACATACCGTGGTCACTAGATGGCGCTAATGACGAAGACACGGAATAGATGAAAGTTTTGGAAACCCGGAAAAAAAGAGCAATAACGTGACACAATGATTTAGACCAATGCTGCATTTTGTGATCATGGTGACTGTTAAATACGTGAGTACTAAAGAAGCCTGAGATTAGGGTTGTCCTTTTTTTTAGTTTTTTTTTTAGTTTTGTCGCGGAAAATTAATCTTTCCCGGGACACGAATTGTCTCGGTTTTTTTTTTTTTTTTTTTTTGCGAAAATGTACTTCTTATTTAGAATTTCATAGTTTCAAATAAAACTTCATTTGGTTTCCTTCTACTGCTATTCTGTTTTCTTCCTGGTTATGTTTATACATCCAATTTGTGCCCGTAAACGGGTAAAAACGGGTAAAACACAGCGACGATTGGCCATGTCTATACTTTTATTTGATTGGTAACGGAAATACGAAAGCTTACCTTATTGCCTAGCAACTGCCCGGGCTGTCGGTCTACCGCGCGCACCCACATCCAGGACCCCGCCGTGAGTTCAGTTGGTAGCTAGAGGTAACGTTATTATTATTAGTATTAATGTTTTTAACTTTCTATCTATTTTGTCGGTTTTGTGAAATGGGGGGAGAGGCGGACGAGGAAGACGACAAAACAAAATCGGACGAGCCACCAGCGTCAAAGAAAACACGATTTACAAAGTCAGATTGGGCAAAAAGACAAAACTTTTCTGAATGGGTAAGGCCCACCCAAGGAGACCCGTTCTCCGCCAACTGTTTTGTGTCCAGCCAAAATTTCAGTTAAGTATGAAGGAAGAATAGCGCTGGAAATCCTGCAATAACAAAGAAGCACCAGAGTTTTGTATTAAGCAAACGCAAAAAATCTAGCCATTTTAACTTTTATGACAAAAAAGGTTCACCGGAGGAAGGCAGGATAGCAATAGCGGAGCTTAGCACGGAATGCTTCACGGCCACAGCTGCTTATCTACGGATTGTGGCAATAAAGTAGCCTAAGTGCGAAAAAGAGGTGAGAAATATCAGTGTTAGGTTGCCCAAATTCATTAAGTTAATTAGTTGTTTATAATCTATTATAATACATCTAGTCATGTTTTCATTTCTAAAGGGAGTATACCTTTGGACATATGATTAGATTTTATAGTAGATTATAATTAGACAGTATATGTTTACACGAAAAAATCTATTTAATGTAGTAAGGGACAGCAGTAGACAAAGGAGTCCAGAGTGGGTGCAGCTGCGTCAGGACAAATATAGGTAAGAGAGGCAATAGGGAGTCTTACAACTGTTAACGTAGTATATTTGCAAATTTGGTTTAACCCCCCCCCCTCAAAAAAAAAAAAAGAAAACTGCCATTACCATAACCGTCATCATTTTCATATTCGTTGTCATAACCGTCACTATTACCATCATTGTATTCTCTGCCTTCTAATAATAGCAATCTCAAAGCTGAGAGTTGTGTGATTATAACAGGCATCCTAATCTAATTCTCATGACTTTGGGAATAAAAGAGATTCTATCCCCCCTCCTTGCTGAGACTGACTGCCCTCTTCAAATTATTTATTTATTCATTTAATTATTAATTTGGCAGATGCTTTTAAATCCCTTGTGGCCCACAAGGTCACCAGGACATGGTGTATCTAAGCCCATATTTGCGGGTGACAATGTAGCCTAGTGGTAAGGAGCAGGGCTCCTCAATGAAACATTGCTGGTTCGATTCCTCTCTGGGGCACTGCGGCTGTACCCCTACACAAGGTACTTAACCCACAAATTACCCAGCAAATATCCAGCTCTTTAAATTGATAAAATGTGAAAAAGAGTGTCTGCTAAATGTCAATAATGTAAAGTACTATAATGTAACACAAACCACCATCACCACACATAGGTGCCACACCACACATAGGCCCCAGCTGAGCTGTTCACTGTGCTACACCAGAAATAGATATACTGATACAAAAGCACTGCTTCAAAATCTTCCTCTAACGGACACAGCACAGCTTTACTGATTCAGGAAACATCCACACACATGTCATTCCAATATTATGCAGGAATGGTTCCCTATTTAGGATCTAAACCTACAACATTCTGGTTATAAGTCTAGTCTCCTCGTTGCCAGGCAAGGGCGTAGGAGAGAGTTTGATATTGGTGGGGACACAACTTGCAATTAATTTTATGTCTGTATACTTAATGCCAGTCCTTAAAGAAGCATATATCTTGATTGAAGAATAAAACAATATCAGGGTGGCTTGAAATAAGAAGGTATGCAGGTGTAAACACCGCTTAAGTGCTTTCAAGAAAAGCTGCACACCTCTGTTACTACTAAGCTCATCTTGACATAGGAGATGCACATCTGGGGCAGATTTTGCCCAACATGAAGGCGTGTCACCCAACATTAGGATGTGTCTGATTAGGCCTATATATAAGAAGAGTCATTTTCCTCGTGGAAATGGAAAGTGTATGATACTAACCCACATAACCAAATGTCACACTTTGATGTAATGAATGGTGCATGCCATCCAGTCACAGCAGAAGACTGCCAAATATGGATTACGCACAGAGCAGACAGGTTTTCCCTCCCTGTATAGCCAGGGAAAACAGGTGCAACGTTGATGAAAATCTGTGGCCTTGAACAACAGGAACGCATGGAAGTACAGTACATACTGTGTGTACGGTTTTTGTTTAACTTAATTTAAACATCTGCCGTTTTTAAAACTTAAAATGTAGACTTAATACTGTGGTGTTTTCTTCAAAAGTTGGGTCACATAATTCTCCCACCGGTATTACTAGCTAGCTAGCTGATGCTAACTTTACCTCAGCAACAGGCCTATGTCAGTGACAAAACAGCTGGCTAGCTAACGTTAGCTTGTTCATTAACGATCGGCGAAATAAGTAACAAGCTAACGTTATATATGAAAATTTATGACATTCTCAAACAGAATAGTGTTCAGTCGTGGGCTGCAGAGAATTTGATAGAGTCCTTGATTTGCAAAGGCGGTTGCCTCGTGAACTCAATGTTTTTTAGTCCAGTGCTTTTTAAACGACCGCTGTAGCTAGCCGTGTTGTCTCAGTTAATCTGTGTTAACGAGCGGGAGTCCTGAGTTATCTAAGAAAATAAAAGCCTGTTTAATGGGTTTACTGTGCTTGCTGTCGTCGTTTAACATGAATTCAACGTATCCTGAAATCAAATTTTATTTAACGAACAGTTGTTTGAACAGTAACTAGCTAGCTAATAGCCTAGGCTTCAATCGCTGTTGCCAAATTATTCAAAAGATGGCTAACGTGAAACTAGTTGCTAAGTAAATCCACACACGCCTATCACTATCATCTACTCTACCATACTTAGTCTTTACGCCAAAAACGATCTAATGTCTGTTTTCTTTTCCCGGGGAGCGGGTGCAATATTTGGCTTAGGTTCAAGTTGATTGGGCTTTTTGATAATGATCCAGTCAGTAAAAGTGGCGCGCTCACAAAACGTGATCAGAGAGAACGATATTCCATTTCCAAATTAAACTTTTAATCTAAATTTGCCAGTTGTTGTGAGACGACTACAAATAATGTTTTTACTCAAAATAGGCCGCACAAATATTGGGGGGGGGGGGGTTTCGTCGTTGTCCCCCGGTTCCTGCGCCCCTGACTTAATCAGACTGAATACATGGCCAACTATGCACAAACACAAAAGATCAATAACACATCAAGGGCAGAAATGACAATGTCAAGAGTAATCATTAACTGCACTGATTAAGGTGACCTCTACCATTAGGAATGGGTACACATGACCGTGAGGGTGTGCCTGCCTGTTTGCCCCCTTAGTCACTAGGCTAAAAATACCCTCACAGAGGATTGAATTGGGCACCAGCTGAAAGCTGGGAATGGGAATGGCTGGCACCAGCTGAAAGCTGGAATGGGAATGGCTGGCTAGCTGATGGGGCGACCTGATTGGACATTGTAACTTTAGGGGCGTGGCTGGAACGAAGGTCTACTGGGAAATCATTCTGGTGGGCATGCTGGCTAAAGCGGGATATGCCATACCCACATCCTCTTTGATGTTGAACAGAAGCCTGAACAGATTAGACAGGGGAAGCCGGTCAGAGCTGGTTAAAGCTCGTGTTGAAGCATCTGTGCTATGTCATCATCGTAGGCAACAGTTAGCCTCACGCAGTGAGAGCACTCTCCTCAGAGAATCAGGCATTTCAGGTGAATCATGGTTACCTGTAGGGATTTACTGTCAGTTTCTTGTTTTTCCTGATATCATCCACTGTTCCTTTAGTGTGGTTGGAGCCCGCTAGACTGCATATCTGACTTCAATCGCAGAGGAAGGACCCTTCACCTGTTAGTGGAACACTGACTAAATATGACCACAGAACGCAAACAGGAAACATGATTTTCTGTCTTTGAAAGTGTGGTACCTTAATATCATTACAGAGAGGCACTTGTTTCAGTGTGGTCATATCTGTAGGTTTAAAGGATATTAACATATATAGGAGTAATTAGTGTATTTAGGATATCTCTTATTGGACATTTGAAAGGGGTTGAGGCATACAATGGCTAGAAACAAAACAGATGCTAACAGCCAGATAGATTTCTCCACTGCATCTATATGCATACAGCAACTATTATTACTGAAGTAAAAATAATGTATGATGCAGTGCACTCTACTTATAAGAAATGTTGATATAAGAATGGTAAAAAAACTGTGACAGAATCAATTCCTATACTAATACTGTTTAAATAATACACTCATATGAGTCAGGCAATCTACTTATACCAGTCAATCTGGGCTCGCCTACAACATGGAAAACAGCCCTCAATGTAGTTTGATGGCACATCATTAAAGAAAAAAGGCAGTTAGAATCTGAACACAGCATGCCTCTTGTCTCAAGCGTATTAAGAGAAGGACATAGCATGTACAAGTCTTTGAGAGATAAGCTGTGTATATTAGCAGAGCACCAGAATGCCAGTGGATGTGGGTCGAAATAAGAAAGAATCTTTCTAAAGATTAAAAACACTAGACTCTTCAGTCTTATGACCAGTGATTAAAATTCATTTGGGGATTCCACGGCCTGTACTGTCTAAGATGCTGTCAGTACCTAAGGTGTCTCATCCTGATAATGAGTGCAAACCAGTGAGGTGCCACAGTGCCAATTATCATCCAGAGACTCAGAAATAAGTATATGAGATAATTAATTTTTTATGCTTAAATTTAGCGGAGAACATTGACCGCACTACCTCATTGTGGCTGGGTTCAGCAGTTCATGGGCTCAAATCATCATATTTTTGCCTCATTTGGTAAGGATTATATAAACATACTGAATATATTGTTCCATGTATGAAGAACTTATATAAGGACATTACTTGATTTATTATGCAGAAAAAAACATTTAATACATAAATACCCCTCTTACCCCAAACTTGGAACTCCCCTTTTAAGAATCATCCGCTTATCAGAATCAAATTGCTGTGGACAGATCTGACTCTGTACAAGTATTTCTAAAGTTATGAAATTCATGATCAGTGTAATTGCCACCTTTATACAGGCAAACCATGCTGAAACACCCAGAGCCTTTTTCCTACTGAGAGACGTTGTCCAGAAATTTTCAGAATTTTTGAGGCATCCTGAATTTCGGACAGCCGATACCAGCATGGTACTCCTCTCCCCGACCCTTGTGCCCTGCAATGTAGAATTCAACATCTGTGCTCCTTGCTATCCATAATGCACCATAATGTGCAAAAGCAATAGTATTTTGAACTGTAGTAATATAAGCTCTATCTTTTCTCTTTGGCAAGAGTATTCTTCATTTAGATCCAATCATAAAATCTTGGACGGGGAAATAAAATCACGTTACGCACGAATGGCATCTGTTTCCCATTGCGTCATAATTGGCCACACTTATGACTAAAAACACCTGGCTTGATGGATGCCTCTGTGGAAAAGCTACAACAGGTACCGAGCATCACAAGTGCGTTCTCTTCCCTCCTGAGTTACTGCGAGGTAAAGTAGCCTTACTGTTGTAGTACTTCTTCGCACTGGTGGGTCAGAAGAGCTCGGGGGTCCAATTCCTCATTATGTAACCTGCAATGAACTTTTTTGTTACCTGACCCCATATTGACCGTTGAACGATTCTCAGAATTGTGCGTTTTTTATTTCTAGTTTCAGCTTGGTGGAAATTAACATGAGAAGACATTCAATATGAATCAGAATCTGGAAAATGACCAATAAGTCTAAGGCTGTTTAGAAGACTGCTGAAGTAATTGTTGGCAACCTCTCGTAAGCAGTAAAGAATTACCTCCGAATACAAGAGAATTTGCATCCTGTTGTTTTCCAAACAATTGTGATAAACCGTACTCTACCTTCTCCTTCTAGGAGATTGAGATTTACCGTTACGCAGCTGATTTCTCTAAATAGATTTTTCATTAGCATAATCATTTACATTATATTTACATTTATTCATTTAGCAGACGCTATTATCCAAAGCGACGTACAAAAGTGCACCAATAATCGGTATCAATGGGCAGGTAATACAGTGTCTCGTAACGGCATCTTGAATAATTCTTTTTTTCTTTACAAATATGTAATGATTTCATTATGACAATATTCCTTTCCGTTCTCCATGTCATCAGCCAATGTACGCTAAAATGTAGGTTACATCAAAATTTATCTGCGCAGTTACAAGATTTAAAGTAACTCGAATTATGAATGGAATTTGTTCGCTAATGTTATGAATCAAACATGTACTGTAGCACTACCAATGGATGCAACGTATTAAAAATTATATTGTGGATGCCGCCATGGGGGACAGTGATGAATCTTTACATTTACTGCGTGGCTGGTGATGCATATGAGAACAGCTGTACAATTAACGTAACATTTCGTTTCATATATGCGCACCCTTTCACAAAGTTTAGCGTAAGTCCTGGTTTTTACAGCCCTTTCATTTTCACTGATCGATGCTCTTGTTCTCTTTACAGATAAAAAGACAATAACAAACAACGTTCGTAGCGCCTATAAAGAAATATTTCGTATTGTGAAGTCTTATAAAAATGAATTTGTTTGCTTGTTTTGCAGCTCGTCGTCTGATTAATAAGGTT
This sequence comes from Megalops cyprinoides, assembly GCF_013368585.1. Lineage (NCBI taxonomy): Eukaryota > Metazoa > Chordata > Actinopteri > Elopiformes > Megalopidae > Megalops > Megalops cyprinoides. The sequence goes on along the minus strand of NC_050584.1, from coordinate 64,248,429 downwards.
CTGAATTTATAACTCGTGGGGGAAACAACAGATCAGCGTTCAGTGTATCAGCGTTAACGGTAAACTCACACAAAATATTTTTTCTGCTGTTTTTCTACTGTCCAGGCAAGTGCAATTGATTGAGTGTCTTTTGGGGCATTAGCTAACTAGGCAAATATTGAATCAACAACTAGCTCTGTGCAAATGTCGGTGCAGTGTGTTTCTGCAGTTTGCAAACTAGTTATGCAATTTTTGGGGGGGTGTCTGTATTTCAGTTGTCAAATGTTTGGACAAAATCCATTTTTGTGAAAGCAAGAATGAGGCACGTTTTACTGAATGCCATAACTTTCTCAGGCCATTGGAACATTTCCTTTGAAAACCCCACCGGAAAGCTGGGGTCAGTTAGATTTCAGTTCAGTCAATTGAGGGAATGAACTGAAATTCATTAACTGTAAATCAATAATTTACCATTCAGTTTCTGTGAATATTTTTTGTTTGATATTTATTTTTTGTTTGATATTTTTGTTTGTTAGATTTAAAAACTCTTTTATCCCTACTTCAATAAAAATTTGAAATGGTGGCACACGTAATAGGGATGCAGTTAATATGATATGACCAATTTCCAGTTATAGCGCCTCCCTGTACTTTTTTAGGTTTTACTATTTATTTATTTATTTATGTATCATCAGTGTATGCTTCTATCTGTCTTTTTACTGTATGTTTTTGACTATTATGTTCTTAAATATGTTTTTGTTCCCTGTATGGACGCAGCATGGGTGGAAGCCCAAGCCAAATTTCCAGTGTGGGACAATAAAGTTGATCTTGAATCTTGAATCTTGATGAATTGATTTACAATTCTCTTCCTAAATTGACTGAATTGAAATGTATTGTCATTACATTTGAATTGAATGGATACAGACTCATTCCAAGCAATGAGTACTATTTAAATGGGTATTTACTGTTATTTTCAAAGAAAGATATGTGTCATGTGGTAGTCAGAGCATGTAGAGCAGTATTGGTTAGAGGCCCATGTTGGGACACTGCTGTTGTATCCTGGCAGAAAGTGAATAACAGTTGTACTATAAGTTGCCTGCAAAAAGGGTATCCCTACAAATCCACAGAAAGAGTTTAACTTGACCTGGAAGCGTGCCCAGGCTTTTAAAAGAGTGAGTGACACCAGATGCCTCTCTTTGCATAGACTACAGACAGGGGTGGCACAGGGACCTTCCGGTTGGACGCTGTATAGGAAGGGTAGGTTGGCGGGTTTAAGATTTCATGAGTTAGAAAAAAAAATTACATACATTTTTCATCCTTTTCCCAGGTCAGGCTGTTTGCCAGTGTGAAGATTCCACCCGGGAGATAGATGAAATTTAGGAAGAAGCCGCACTTGATATTTTCCGTCCTCGTGGCGATGTGCCTTTTCCTGTATGCCTACCATTTGGTGGTCCTGACCCCTTCACCCCTGTGGACGTGGCTGGGTTGCGGCGGTGCCACCGATGTGCCCAAGGAGGAGAGCTTCACAGTGCCGCCGGCCCCCCCAGCGGCCGACGGGGGGGACCGGTGGTCCGTCTGGAATGAGTTCTCCGCCAGTGTCTCCAAGGAGGTTCTGCAGAGCCTAAAGGAGCAGTGGGCCGCCAACAGGTTCAGGGTCCCGAGGAACCTCACCAGGAGGAACGCCACGCTGGGCCAGGAGGACCTCCTCTGCGAGCTGAAGACCCGGGTGCCTCTCGGGACGATCAGGAACGGGGATGGGCCCTTTTCGGGAGACGAATGGGAGACAGTCCTCCCCGCAGAGGCCCTGGTGGAGAAACTGGGGCCACTTAAGACGTGCGCGGTGGTGATGTCATCAGGGTCCATCAGAAATTCCAGCTTGGGGGTGGAAATTGGTAAGTCATACCAATTAGTCTTAAATACATATGATATACTGCATCTAAGACATATTATGTTTGTCTGTGAATCTTAAAGTGAAGATTTACCCAGACCAGCTGTTTCTTTTTTATGGGAGTTGGTGCAGCTTGATTGCGGCCTCTGAGCTGCTGTTACCTTGCTTATTCCTGCACTTTTCCTGTTCTGTTAGACTCCCATGATGCCGTACTTCGCTTAAACGCAGCCCCGACTGATGGATACAGTGTAGACGTGGGGAACAGAACAACCATTCGCATCATCAATACCCAGGTAAAAAAAAAAAAAAATCATCAAACAGAAAGAACTTACCCTCAGATAAACATTGCACACCTCTAAATGTGTGTCAAGAATAGAGCAGTAGGGTAAATTCTATGCTTTTATTTCCTCTGGTCTTTTTTAAGATGATTTCTAATTCCTTTTATTTTTTGATTCCGCCATTAGTTATAATTCCACAGCGACTGTAAGCAGCATAATATAAAAGGAAGATACACAAGATTTTAATATTCGATGCATTCAATGGAAGTCAACACACATAGGGGTTTGGGGTGAGGATGGTAAATTAAAGCAGCGTTTCCCAACCCTGCTCCTGAAGGCACACCGTCCTGCATATCTTCTATCTATCCCTGCTCTACCTACCTGACTGAACTCATCAGTGGCACTTTTGATTAGCTGAGCACACCTGATTTAGTCAAGCAGGAAGGATACATAGAAGATATGCAGGACAGTGTGCCTCCAGGAGCAGGGTTGGGAAACACGGAATTAAAGGATCACACAGCAGAGAATTTAAATACGCATCTCTGAATGATGTGTCAAACACTGCTCCTTGTGGCCGCTAATGAATCTGCAGCTCTTAGGTCTCCAGACGCCGTGCAGAAGAGCGGTTCATCTACGTTTATTACCGCCTCTCTTTGTCAGTCTACCCTACACTGCCTCAATAAACCCAACCGCAGGGCAGGCAATTTTTAATATTTCCATATGTTCTCTCAATAAAAAATTGTCAATAAAATTTGTCAGTAAAAACCCTGGGTAAATGTGGGATTAAATTAAATATTAATAAGATTTTAATACTGTGTCCATACTTGTACATTTAAATACAATTACACACCAAAATGACAATTCGTGAATGACAGGACATGGAGGAATACAGGAAGCAAATTGATTCGGACAAGTGAGAGAGAGAACAAAACACACCGAAAGCACAGAAAACGAATGAAAATGAAATAAAATATGAAATTCAGCGCCGCAAAATAAAATAAAAACCGCACAATGCAAAAACGTTTTGCCTTTTTGGCTTCTGCTTGATCTCATTCTCTTTCTTACCCCAGCCTCTGTCTCCTTGTAAAATCAAGATTTTGAGTCATAAAGCAATTAATTACATAAATGCAGAAACCAGATCTTTGTGAAACAAGGACTGCCTGTGTACAGTGCATACACTTAGTGTTATTTTTTAATGTATTTCTTTATTTTTTTAATAGCTTAATCACAGTTTATTTTAAGAGCATGTTAATGCTATTAGGAAATGGATGATAGATACATTGCTAACAAAGTATCACTGATTTTTAAAGTAGTTAACAAACAGATGATCAAGTGAAGAAGTAATAAAAAGTAATTCTCCCTGGAAGTGGTATATCAACGTCCAAAATGGAAATTTTATCACTTACTTACTTCACACTTACTGTTTATCATTAAGTCACACTAAGCGAATAAATAGCTTAATATAAATAAAATATACACTTATTAATTATTTATTGAATGTTTCCTCACAGTATCAGAGTTACTGCTAAGTATAAAAGTGTGAAGGGTTTCAGTCAAAACTGGCACATTATCGGCAGGTCACCAGCGAGTGCTGTGTCATTTAAAATGTCAGGCTTTGCTGCATTCAATCACCTCAGGTCTTTTGCTTGAGGCAACTTGGTGGGCTTGCTTAAATCCAGACCATAGTCCCAACAAAGTGTTTCCATCCACACTACCTCTGGTCCTTGTGATTGAATGATTGAATGTGCTCCTGTAATATAAAGGTAACCTGCATGTAACATAAATGACAAAGGTGTCTTCCCATTTAACCCCTGAGTTTTCTGTTCTCACACAGGTGCTGATGTCTGCAGCTTTCCTCACAGATCCTCTGTACAGTACAGGAGCTCTCATAATGCGGCATCCTGCACCGTACTCCAGAGACCTCTATGCTGTGAGTACTCAATCAATCACGCTACTCCAAAGTGCAGCCTAGCCTTGCTGGCCATGAAATCATCCTGATAACAGGGCATGTCTTTCCAGAAGTTGGCCCAAACGCTTGACCTTGTGATTAGATACTGAAGCTGTGTTCTTCTGATATGGGTGGGACTTATCATGCACTGTCAATCACTGGCCCATATGAACCAATGAGCAGGCATTGCTCTCCATGTGGAAAAACACTATAATTCATTCAGTTCAGCGAGTTACCGATATCACGCTAGTTTGACCTATTTTTACGTCTACATTTACATTTATCCTTTTTGCAGATGCTTTTATCCAAAGCAACTTACAAGTGAGATAGAGTACAACACAAGCAAAAACCCACAGTCATTTTTAAGATTCCCAAAGCTTCACTGTATCTTCGCCAGCAGAAACAGACCCCACCACTACATCACATTATTGTCATTTAGCAGATGCTCTTATCCAGAGCGACTAACATAGGTCTCAATTTTATCCACTTATACAGCTGGATATTTACTGAGGCAATTGTGGGTAAAGTACCTGGACCAAGGGTGCAGCAGCAGTACCCAATGCAGAATTGAACCAGCAATCTTTCAGTTTTGAGCCCTACTCCTTTACCACTATGCTGCACTGCTGCCCCAAAACATGGATTCATATACACCATGTCCTGGTCACCCCACTGATGAGAGGTGTCATCCTGATGGGCGGGGTGTGTTTTTTTCCTCTCCTCCCACAGTGGTACAGGAAGTCAGACTATGACTTCTTTCAGAGGTACAGGGAATATCGCCGACTCCGCCCACAGCAGCCATTTTACATTCTGAGCCCATCCTTCCAATGGGACCTGTGGGACGTCATTCAGGAGAACTCACCAATGGACATCCAGCCCAACCCCCCCTCGTCCGGGATGCTGGGTAAGAACAGGGATAATACCCTAAAGTTTGCCAGTTCAGTTCCTCGGTCGGGCACCGCCGTTGTACCCTGGGGCAATGTGCTCCACCCAGATTTCCTGAAGGACTACCCAGAATCAGAATCAGTCTTCACTGGCCAGGTGTGGTTTAACACATACAAGGAATTTGACTCCGGTTCCAGTGTCTCTCGTAGTGCATTCACACTATGATTTACAAGGTGACAACAACAAATACCATCCAACAGCAGTGGAACAACAAACAACAAGGGTAGTGAAGGACACGTACACGGAATGGCGTAAGGATGGAATGAATGAGGTTCGAAGAAAAAAAAAATCTAGCAGTGTAAATAGACACAATGCAAAAATGTAAATCGCTCTGGATCAGAGCTTAGCAAATGTCATGCATTTCTGGTCTTTTCTGAAAACTGCACACTGTCCCAAGCTTAGATATGTGATTTCACACAAGTGCAGCCTGACCACCTCTGTGGCTTTCACTGGAGCTGTCTGTGTTGCTGAACCGGTGACTTATCCCCATCTTTGAGACCTACAATAATATAACTGTTAGATTACCTCTTTTAAGGCAGCTCTTCTGAGAGAGAACTGCGAGCAACATCACCCAGTTATAGCATTGTTACATCATTTAAACAGCATTCTCAGAATTATTTTCACTGCGTATTAAAAACAGTCATTCTCATAGTTTTCACCATAATTTGAGTCAAAGTTGCAAGTCTGGGCAGAACATTCCTTCCAATCTCAGAAAACAGAGACAAAGAGCAATGAATTACACATTGTGTCAAACCTACCAAAATCATGCATTCCAACAATATGCTATCAGAGGGAGTGTCATACTTGGCCCAGTTTGTTATTTTTACTGCTATAAGACAACCTTAAAGGCGATGCAGGGGGCAAAAAGGACTCAGTGCTGCCCTGTGCCATGGTGTTTCAAAACAAATCCTGGACAAATGATAAGGATTGTGTGTTGTTTAGTAAGGAAAGATAAGACTTGAGATCACACGTGTTTCTGGTAATTTAGAAATATTGCACCCACAACGATGGTCATGGAGAGGACGACAGTGTGTGATTGGGTTATCAGAGCACTTGATTTCAGGACACAAGGGGTGTAATGCAAAGTAATATAATGTAATTTAATGGTAGTGTGGAGTAGAGGTTAGAGCACTGGAATCCAGACCTGTGTGTTATAATGTTACTTTTTTCATTCAGTAATGTTGTAGCATGTGTGCCCTCTGCAAAACATGTTCACTGTCAGCCCTGGGTGGGAATGTCTTGTTGAAGAAATAAACAGTGAAAAATGAGCGTTTTCTTTGTGTTTCTGTGTTCTGAATGCTCTGAAGGCGTCGCCGTGATGATGAACCTCTGCGAGCAGGTCAGTGTGTACGAGTTCCTGCCCTCCCACAGAAAGACGCGCCTCTGTCACTATTTTCAGGACGTCTACAACTGGCAATGCACCATGGGACACTACCACCCCCTGACGTTCGAAAAGAACCTCGTCAAACGACTCAACAGAGGCTCGGAGTTTGACATCTACGCCCGCGGAAAAGTGAAGCTGCGTGGATTCTCACAGCAGTCGTGCCCCAAGAAGCTGTAACTGCAGTAAGCATAACACTTGTGACAGTGATGCTGATGTGTACATAGTGTATTTATTGCTATAAACTGATTTTGGCAGCTTTATTAAAACAGGCATATCAAGCATTCGTAGCTTGGCAAACCTTTAGATAATAAGTTAGATAATATTTTTATTTATATTAGAAACTCTAAATTAGTGCAAGTTTCCCTACATTTATGACCCCATATTACAGAAATTGAATTTAATTTGAAAGGGCTTTCCGTCAGCTGTCGAGTCTTATTCTTGGTTGTTTACAGTCATTCAATTTCATTCTGATTTGCTGTTACAGATATTACACGCATGGATTCCCGCCGCTTGCAAATCCGCTCAGGAATGCCTTCGAGACATTGGTAGGGTTCTTTCCACCCAGTCCCGGCTCCATGGGCGGGCATTGGGGGGCCCGGCCCACCCTGGGAGTCACTAGCGCCCGCCCTGGACGAGCCTGTCTGCGTCACCAACCCCACTTCCCACCAACCACCAGTCCTTGCTCGTTTGCACAATATTTTTTATCAATAGGCTACTATTATCAAAATTTATCGTTTTGTATATACATAACTCCTCAATAAAAATAAAAATGTGTTTGGTCTGATTTTTTAAATAACTTAAACAATTTTTATTGGTTTGTCGATAGCGAAAATGATCTGGTTGTGTGCTAAGTCTTACAGTAACGTTAGCTGTTAAGATCATTTGTAACTGTGATGAGCCATCTAGTGTGAATATGGATATACAGCGTTTCTTTAATCAAAGACCACCATGGTTGGCAGGAGAGAGCAGTAAGTTAGCCTACCGTTAAGCGAAAGCCCAGGGTGTAGCAGGGGACATTCTAAAACACTTAACATGAAAAAGCTTAGGCCTAACGTGGCTTAATGTTCCAAAACTGCGATCAGTGATCACCAAATTTCTCTTGGACATCTCTTGTCAGAAACACTTCCTCCTGTCAAAAAATCAAAACCGAAATCCTAGGAGTATGGTCGTTATCCGAAATCCTAGGATATATGGTCGTTATCTCAGGTTAAGCTCTGTCCCCCCTCCCCACTCCCCCGCTGGCCTGCGCTCTCATTGCGCTTAACGTTCCGGTCCCGGGCACGCTTACGTCATCACGATGCGACTTTTTTGTGTTGAAGAAAAGGGCTCTTGCGCAGCACAATGGAGTTCATGATTGTACTTTGTGCCTTATTTGGAGTCGTTTTGGGCGCGGTGACACATGGCTGTGGTGGAAAATTTCTGATTAAGTGTCTACCCCATGTGTAAATTTTAAGCATTGCCACTTTCACCCCACCACAGAAAAGCGGAGCTTGATGTGGTACGATTAAGCTTGTTACTTGGTGGAGATAAATTATTGCCAGCAAACATAAGCATTGCAAATAGATGTTAGTTTTTGATTTTAACCACAGTTATTGCTATATTAACTGAAGTTAATATTTGATATCAGCCATTTACTCTATTAATTAAACAACCTAGCACTATAAGCCTTAAATAAATAATAATGTATCCTATTATACTTTGTATGCCTGTGAGCAGAAACTAGGAAGAAGGGTCAAGAGAGTACAGGAGACTGCGGGAGGGGTATGCAGCTGTGAAATACCTGTATGCCAAGTAAGGCCTGTTGTGGGGCCGTTAATGAGAGTTGGACACTGTCCGAGCGCTGCTCGGAGGATGGACCCTGGGTGTAAGATAAAAGAGTTGAACTCTAAAAAAAGGGGGGTTGCAAACAGGGATTCTTTATGGAATACAGACAAGGCAGAGCAGGTCAAGAAGGGATAGTTATTTTTTATAGATTAGATATGCACGAGATAATAGTGTACAGCCTAGGCGGGGTAATTATTTTTAATTACACAGGTGTGATCTTGGAAACAATAGTGTACAGAACGTGTGTTATGAAACTGAAGGAGGGGGTCTGAGTCTAAGCTCCAGGAGGAGCTAAGGGAATAGTGTGGCAGAGAACCTCTCCCAGTCTAAGCCAATCAGACTGGAGGCTCCCTCCACACTTGTGTTGTAACAATTCTAAGTAATATAATTTATACATACCTTTTTAATAATTACAGAACATGAATTCCAGTGGCCAGTAAAGAAGAAATATAATTCTCAAGAGACTGTAATCAGATGTAATCAGGTTTATTGCATATGGTGATCAATCACATACAGTAAACTGGGCTGGTCCGCGCGGAGCAGTAGCATCATAACCCCAAGCAGTCCCCCCAAGCAGTCCCAGAATCCCCCAAAATACATCTTTCTTTTATGCTCCTTCAGTTTCATAACACATTTTCTGTACACCATTGTCTTTCATTCTGGCTTCATTCTCATTCCATATTTAACCTTTCCTGTACACGATTATTGCCAAGCTCACACCTGTTTAATTATAAAATTAATTACCCCGCCTTAGCTGTACACTATCATTTCCAGGTATAGGTATTTTTTGGTATAGATCTACAGAACTAACCAATCAAAGGTCATTTTGGGGGTAGCCAGCTTGTTATATTTAAGGAAGTCAGCTAGCTAATAAAATGATGGTTTAAAGGAATTATTATGACTGGGCGTGTAACTAACAGATGTCCAGCCAACTGTTGCTATAACGGATATATTTGTTAAATGGAACAGTCGCATCATTGACGTCTTGTTCGAGTTCCGTGCTCGGGCACGGTACGGAGCACTGCAAGCTTCTTCAAGCGAACCCGGGCATGGTACGGAGCGATCAAACTATAGTCAAATGAACTAGACTTTTGGGGGTCAAACATGCTTGGGCACGGTACGGATTGCACTGGACTCTGTGGGCCTGCAGTGCTGTTTTGCAGGGTCATCTAAGCCAGTTTCACCAAAAAAAAAAAAAAAAACCTACATGTAAATGAATAAAAATGTCACCACAGCGGCCCTTCCCTCGTCTCGTCCTCTCACCCCGAGAGCCTGGCCGCCAGGAGCGAGACTCCCCCTGCCCACACAACACAAACCCGGACACACCGAAAAGACAAGTATTGCCCCCCCCCGCATGAAAAAGCTACATACGTGTGCCAACGGAACCACTTTAGGAGAAAGACTGATGTGTGTTTAATTAATAAATCACCACACCTTGACAATTGGGCTGAAGTGTTGATTTAAGGTGTTCCTTTCACAATGCTTGATATAACTATTAACCATTAATAATTGCTGGTCGTTTCTTGCACAAGGACTGCTTTGTGAGAAGGAACAATACGTCAGAAAAATATTCTGATAAATAGAACATCTGCAGAGATGCATATAGAAACCATGTTGCACAATCCGCTGATGATGGCATATCAAAGTTATCTGGGAGGAATCATTTCAAAGCTCAAACCGATTCAAACTGGTCTCATCCATCCCTTTTGTACTTGCTATGAACATAGATTTACAGTCAAAGTTGAGGTGTTGAAGTTTTTTGCAATCTTAAAGGTTCTTGGGTCCCCTGGCAGGATTGACCAGTCCTCACTATGCTCATTCTCGAATGTTTCTTTTTCCCTTTTTGAAGCTCATGATGTCTGAAGAGAGCAGATTCCTCACAGATCCTCTGTACAGTACAGGAGCTCTCATAGTGTGGGATCCTGCACCGTACTCCAGAGACCTCTATGCTGTGAGTACTCATTCAGTACTGAATGTGTTCAGATCAGCACTGACAGATGCTCTATGGCAAAGAAAGTACTTTTTTACAGTGAATTACATCACTTGTGATGAAACATTTCTTGTCTAACTGCTAATGAATATTTTGATCAGCAATATAGTGCTGGAAGAGTGAGGCTTCATGAACCCCATAATGGGCGGAGCTATTGGGTGCTGTCAGTCACTGACTTGTAGAGACCAATGAAAAGACTCTCTGCAGTGAAACTCTGTGAGTGAATCACTGATGATGCCTAATGGCTTCACCCATTTTCAGGTTCAAGAAGCCTAATGCCCCGGTTGCACTGGTGCGAAGAAAACATTTGCCTTCGACCTGTGAATCCAATAGGATACGTGTGGGTGGGTGTGTTTGACCCCTTAGTTTTTCTGAATGACCAACACCACTGAAAGCTTCTTTTATTGATTGTGTTGATTATGATTCTGTTGATGATGAGGTAATAAACTCCAGGAGATACCCAAAATGCAAGTAATGACTACCACTGCTACCTGAACTGTAGCGAGCGAGCTAATTTTGTCATTTCCTTGTTCAGGTTCCCTCCAAAATAAAAGATTACGTCACTGGGACGGTCATTTCTTGCATGCCAATGTACGAATTTCAGCATCACTGATGGTGAAACTTCACATGGTGAAGTGTGACCGCAGCATAACTCTGAAAACAGTACATTTTTGATCCTAATGCTCGTTTGCAATTCAGAAAGAAAGATCTTTCATTACAAGTGAGACCCCCCGCCCTGTATTCCTTCCTGTTGCTGCACTAGAGCTCTGCATAATGAGTTCCTCTGCCGGCTGCTGTGTGGTGCCTTGGTCTTGAATATGTAAAAGCCTGGAGGGTGTTCTGATTCCAAATGATTGGCAGGTACAAGAATTCCACTGACAGTGATAGGGATCCAAATCAGAGCCAGACAGTTTGTGATGCCTTACACCTGAGGAAAACTCACCTCTGCCTGCCACCACAAGAAGATTCAGCCATGTCAGGGAGAACCTTCTTAATAAGAATGCAACACTAGTTTGACATTACATTGCACATTGTGTAATTCTGACTCTTGTCATAGTAGCACCTTTATAACTGCTGACTATTCTAAATCCCATATTCAGGTCTGCTCATGAATATACAAGATAGAGCTCTTCACTGGAGTGAGGGAAATGGGAGTTGAGCATCTTGTTAGTAACAGAAGTTCTTCTCAGGCTAAAACAACTCTGGTTTGTCCTTATTTAGTGTATATCTCTTGTAGTGCAAGTTGAATTCCAACTGAATTCACCTAAAATGAAGTATTTTGTATTTCTGCATTTAACATGACACAAAGTATTTGTGAGTGAAACATGGCATTGGAGTGGTGCCTCAGCCAATAGAAAGATAAAGTTGACAATGATATAAAGGTTAATTTGAATGCCTGTGTGTTTTAATAATCTGGTTAAGGGGCTTCAGAAATAACTGATGGATAATGGAAACAGCTTAAATCCTTATGTTTGGAAGAAGCACACTTCAAAGGAGAAGCTAACAGCAGGCACTCATTAAATGATGCCAGGCCCAGATTAGTATGAAATTAAACCTGATTGCACCCAAACCTGAAACTTAAAACTGATGGTAAGATTAGCTGGAAGAAAAAAAATTCTGATATTCTGTGGACCCAGGGAGCAGGGCTGGGAAGCAATGGGTTAAAGCGATGAGTGACATCGCTGCAGTGATTATGATGTCATCCTGATGGGCAGGCATGAGCATGTCTTTCCTCTCCTCCTGCAGTGGTACAAGAAGCCGGACTTCGACTTCTTTCAGAGGTACAGGGACTACCGCCAGCTTCGCCCACAGCAGCCATTTTACATCCTGAGCGCCTCCTTCCAGTGGGACCTGTGGGACGTCATTCAGGAGAACTCACCAATGGACATCCAGCCCAACCCCCCCTCCTCCGGGATGCTGGGTGAGTAGGGTTAGTAACTACAGTTAATGCCCTGGAGCTGTGGCACAGAAGAACGGGAGTTGGCTGTATTTGCAATGGTTGTATTCACAGGTAGTGGTCAAAGGAAAGGAAAGGCTCACCCACACCCATGAAGTTTTTCTTTTAGAGCATTTGTATGACTGTCTGAGAGAATGTTTGAATCCTCAGCAACCTGCCCAGTGGTGAGTGCATGTAGTTTATAGTATAGTAGACCAACACAGCTACAGCACTGAGGCAGTGTGTGTTGGAAAGTCTGGTGAGTGCACCTCTTCACCCCTTTTTTGGACATTCGCTGGTTTCCTGTCCTGTAAAAGCCTGTTGTTAGAAAGTGTGAGGGCCTAAAAATTTCCCTCTTCTTCCAGTTCTCAATTCTGCAGACGGAGATTTTGAGCCCCCCCAGTTTCCTGCAGTCCCTTTGTTTAATTCCTGATCGCTGAATAGCAAAAAATATTTTTTCATCTTCTTTATTTTTTCGTTCATGAGTTGATGAATTGTTTTTGATGTTGCGTTCTCACCAGAAGAAAAAAAGTCACAGAGCAATTCACAAATTCGCAGATCCCTTCCCATGTAAACAATTCATGTGAGATGTCCTAAAGCGACAATATAAACGATTTGAGGATGAAAACCTAAAAAAAAAAAGTCAAAATGAATAAAACCCTCAAATGTTACTGAAGAAAAAAAAATGAGGGAAATTCCCCCACGGTCCCCTGGCACCAACCAAAGATAAAACTTGCTTAAAGAGCTTTCATCTGTTTCGGTGGTTGACGGAACTGACCTAACTTGAGAGGAGACTAAGCTGCAACAGACGAATGCAATTTGAACCTGCAGCAACGCTATCAGACATTACCCGAATGCAGTGCAGAACAGGCCCTCTGTGCAGGAGGCAGGAGTCTCAGAAAATATATATAAATAAATATATAAAACCAGTCGGCACACCAGCAAGGTGAATTGGTTTAGTCTTGACTCTTGGTTGACAGCGTCAGGGGGGATGGGTAATGTGTTAATGCTCGAGTGCCAAATCAACACAAATGGATAAGAAAAGGTCTAAGGCATCAGGTGCCCAGCTGAGGAAACAGAGGAAAGAAGAAGATGAGAAATGCACAAAAGATAAAGGTATGCAGTTATGTGTGTGTGAAGATAGTGGTTAAGGAGAAGAACCAACACTAGGTCAGTTGTTTCCCTCCTTAGAGCTAAAACCACTACATCACTTCTGGCTATTCAAATTTTTTTATTAGGTTTAATACGGTTTCATCTCAACCAGCCAAACCTAAATGTCTCCATAGTACCATGAGTGGTGTTTGAATTTCACCTGTCTGTCTTACCTGTATAGGAAAAATTTCCTATATTTGTCCTTTGGCAGATGCCAAAAGCTATGTGTGTTGGATTCGGATATTCACTCGCTAAGACTGATGGGCTTATCTTGGGAAAACCTTTACATTGTGCAAAAAACACTTAAAAGTATTGCTGATGGTGGGAACTGACCCAAGATTCAAACCAGCATACGCTGACTCCCTCTGTTCTGAACTGGATTTGAATGGATGTGAAAAGTTAACTTTATATTAGGGTCCATCTATAAATGCTTAATAAACCATATCTAAATAAGATTAAAACTGGTCAAGGGTACGTTATGTTCTGTTTGAGTGTTGCATACATTCTCATCTAACTGTACAGACTGCAGCCTTCGGTGGAGTCCTTCTCTCTTATCTGGCAACCCTGACCTCATCCTCAAGAGCATATTTACGAACACTTATCCCTCTTGCAATGTAATGTATTGTTGATAATGTGCCATATGATTATTAATGGTTTATTAATCATTCACAACCATATCATAAGATATAACCAAACTAAACAGTAGGTGACTGGTCTGTTATTCCTCAAACTGCTTCTGAAACTTAATCTGAAAGGAAGTTGCACTAAATAAGGAAGAATCTTATCCCAGAAAGTTTGGTGAAAAAAGTTTGTACAAAGGTACTCTTATGAAGTTTTTATGAGGTTATGTCGCCCTCTATTGGAGGAATGTAGCAGGTGCAGGTAAACCAGCTAAGCTGCTCTGTTAGGGTATTAGATGTACTTTCTACTCTTTCAATGTAAATTGCTCTGGATGAGGGCATCTGCTAAGTGTCTAAATGTAAATGTAAACATATGAGCACACTTGCAGAATGGATCCACCACAGGTGAGCTCTAAGGCTGGGGTTCCCAAACACTCTGAGCCTACAGCCCACCGCTTATTAAAATGTATATAAATTACATAAATTCCCAGAATCAACATAGCGTTTAATTTATACAAAATTAACTGCATGTATAGTCCACCAACCGGTGAGTGGTTTCACTAATGTGAATGTCAGGGCTATAACATGTGTTTTTCATAATTTGGTGCCAGTGGTTTTGAGTTTCCTTATCTCTGATTGGTTCCCGTTTCACCCCTGATTTCAGCAGCGGACCTCAGCTTTGATCATTTGACCAAGTCCACCCTGGTCACGCAGTTTTTAAAATGCGGGGGGGGGGGGGGGGGGGGGGAATTATATAAAAATTGCTTCGGCGTCAATGGGCACTTTTCTTTAAAGCACTTTTCAGATTAGCCCCTTTTTTCTGACAGCAGTAAAATTGCTCTCCAAACTTTCAAATACAGTTTAGTGTTCATGTGAGGTCATTAAAGGTGATGACATCACTGAGTCCGCAATGAATTCCTGTGGCACTCCATTTTCGGCTTTGCATTGAGAGGTGAGAGCCGTTGCCACCGGACTCGGCTATTGTTGGAATCTATTAGCATTGGTCGCTCATGTGTGAATTGTTTTTTTTTTCAGTTCAAATACATATTCAAAAAAGGCTGGAACAGAAGAAAATACAGCTGGGATTAAAAATTTTGCGTCAGCAACCGCAACAAAAGACTAAGTGGAGCTGACATGAATGTGTCTGTGTAACAGGGTAAAGAAATCAGTAGCTTTTGTGGATTTGTCAGGGTTAAGCCAATGGGGTCAAGGCAAGCACAGGGCTGTGTGAAGCCATTCATTTTCAGACCTTATGTGCTGACTGGCTCTCACTAGCCCCATATATGGACGGTGGTTTTGTGTCCGCTTGCCTGTCCTAAAAATAAGTCATAGCAGAAGATTCCTGGAAGTGAGCTGTTCTGTCTTCATGAATGGTAGGAGATGGGAGAGAGGAAGAGGTGCACCTCTGATATTTGCAAGGAAATTTATAAATACTCATTTATTCACCTCGTTGCTCTTCAGACATGAAAAAAGTACACAGGGACGCAATGTAATATATGAGGGTAAGGCTCTTGTAGCTTCTGCAGTTAAAGCCATACACAAATATGCTCTAATACTCATTACGAGACCTTCCCGTCTTCTTGTGTAAAAGGCGATTAACAGGGCATAAATGAAATAAAGCAAAATCACTACATGGTAAAACAATTGACAGTCAAAAACCCCAGAGAGTATCTGTTCAGAGAGTGATCACAGACAAGCACAGAGTGTCCATGTGATGAACAAAAAACAAAAAACAAAAAACAAAAAGCAGACAGGAGTTGGAGTCTGCTGACGCCTCCAACACCCTACCAGTCAAACAATCAAATTTTAAACCTTGAGGTGGGCCTTCAGAACTTATAACAAAACAATGTGTTGTCTTGACATTCTTCCTTGAGGACAGAATCCCCCCCCCCCACACACACACACACACACACAAATACACACTGCCAATTTCTCTGCAGGCTAAAGTCAAGCAGGCCTGAGTTTTCATCCCTGTCGCTCAGCATGTCTTGCGATGTTGCAAACGTCGGGATTATGGCTTTTAGATCAGTCAGAAATCAAAGCAAACGATGGTATTAATGACTGTTAACCAAAGGGAGGGAGCCCGGACAGATCCGAGCAGAAATACAGTAGTTCTCCGTTGTCCCTGTGTTTCCTGTAGAGCATTCTCCTGCTTTCGGACAAGTGCTGAGAGGCAACAGGCCACTGGGTCTTTTCCTTTGAGTGCAGCAGGCTGCTTGAATTCCTACAGAGAAAAAAAAAAGATCACAAGCTTTTAAAACCTAAAACTTTGCTGTGAAAAATAGACAAAAAAAATAACAACAAGAGAACAAGAGCCTGTTCAGTTACTTTCAGAACATAGTGGTGCCTTGGCCAATTCATGTCAGACCCTTGAGAGACAGGACTGCAACAGTCAAAAGCCATTAAACAATCAATTTGCAAGGCTGCGGACAGGAAGTGAAGTGAATAGTTTGAGGTAGGCTTTACAGATCCTTCCCACAATGCCTCAGTGGAACACTGCAGTAGATGGGTCGCCTTTTCTCTGTTGCTGCAGTTGTTACAACATTATCTCTGATTAACGTGACTAACAATTATCAATAATGTAACAACTACAGTACCGTGTAACAATAACGTAAAGCAATCACAGTGACACATAGGCGACAGTGTAGCATACTGGTAAGGAGTAGGGCTCCTCCATATGCTTTTCTAATGGTATGTCAGTCTGTCCAGAAAAAATAGAACAGAACAGAATGCTCACAGGTCACAAAAAAAAAAAAAATTGATTTTCACATTTGTCGAGGCAGCCCGAAAAGATCACGTTGAGCTGAACCAAACTGCAGAGGAAAGCAGAGATAAAGGCTTAAAAATGTTATAAAAATGTTTCTGTTGCAGCCTGTTGCCTGTGTCCAGCACAGTCGAGGAGGGGGTACAGGAACAGAGCCGGATATCGCGGCCTCTGATCCCGGGGTCAAACAGCTGCTCGTGTTCAGATTGAGATGGACGATGCTTCATCCGAGGGGTAAAACTCCACCTCGTAATCAGACAGAGAACAGCCTTCACCAAGGAGAGATGACTGTGCATCTCATCCCCACGAGTCTTGATTCCGTGGACATGAGAGGGGGAGGGGGTACGGAGACTGGCTTAAAAATGCTATTATAAAAGGTATTTACATTTACATTTACATTTACATTTATTTATTTAGACGCTTTTATCCAAAGCGACTTACAAAAGTGCATACAGCAAGTATAGCGACAGTATGGGGACAGGATATGTACAGTTCCACAATGAGACGGTTCTCAGCTGAGATCAAGGTCTGTTTGAGGACAGTACTATTAGATTTGTACAATTACAGCCTATAGGGCAACTAATACGATACACCTTCAAACGGCAAACTTCAACAATTTCAAACGGCGCAATGAGCGTTAGGGTAAAGGCGACAACAAGAAACAATTTAAAAAGCACAATTAAAAAAGCACAGCAATTTACGACAGCACTGATTGGGGGGGGCATCAATTGTGTGCTGGGTCAGTCCAGGTAGAGTCTGAAGAGGTGCGCCTTCAGGCCCCATCTGAAGGAATGGAGTGAAGAAGCTGTCCGTAGCGAGACAGTTCATTCCGCCACTGGGGAGCGATGTAGGCGAAACGCCGATGTCTGGCAGAACGAGCACCTCCTGCCTTGACCATGCAAGGAGCGAGGCGTCCAGTTGCTGCTGAGCGCAGGGGTCGGGCTGCTGTGTAGGGCTGGATGAGGTCTTGGAGGTAGGCAGGGGCTGTCCTGTTGATTGCAGAGAAGGCGAGTTCAGGGTCTTGAATCTGATCCTGGTAGCGACAGGAAGCCAGTGGAGGGATTTTAGCAGGGGAGTAACATGGGAGAATTTGGGGAGGTTGAAGATTATTGACGGTATTGACGTAAAGTAACACCACGGACACCTTTACCACTGAAAAAGCCCAAAAGAGCTAACTTCATCATTTACAAATGATAAAGCGATAACAAAACGGAATCCACGTCACATCGCATTGCATTAATGTATCACATTACATTACATTGTTATCATTTAGCAGACGCTCTTATCCAAAGCAGCTGATAATTTTATTCATTTGTGCAGCTGGATGTACTGAGCAAATTGTAGGTTAAGTACTGTACCTTGCCTAAAGGTACGACAGCAGGGAATTGAATTAAAAACCTTTCAGTTTCAAGCCCTGCTTCTTACCACCACACTACACTGCTGCCCAAAACTTGAAAAATAGACACACCGGTCTAGATCAATTTACATTTACGTTGCACTTACATTTTTATCATTTAGCAGATGCTCTTATCCTGAGTGACTTGCATAGCTTGCAATTTTTCCCATTTATATAAATGAATATTCACTGAGGCAGTTGTGGGTTAAGTACCTTGCCCAAAGGTACAGCAACAGTGCCCCAGTAGGGAATGGAACCAGCAACCTTTTGGTTACGATTCCTTTTCCTTATCACTATGCTACACTGCCACCCTTTACAAAGGTTTACACACGATTTACAAACAAACAATGTTTGACACATTGGACATACATATGGTGGGGCGGCAGTGTAGCATACTGGTAAGAAGGCTTGTAACCAAAAGGTTGTTGGTTCAATTCCCCGCCGGGGCACTGCTGTCATATCCTTGGTCAAGGTACTTAACCTGGTACTAACCCACAGTGCCTCAGTGAATATCCAGCTGTATAAAAGGACAACATTGTAAAAATTGTAAGAGTGTCTGCTAAATGCCAATAAAAGGATGAAAACGTACAGCAGGCTGTGGGGAGACTGCCGATATGAGATGTTACAGTGGTAACGAGCCGTATAAGTGAGTATCGTCCACAGGGGTAATATAAAACAGGTAAAATAGGAGTGAGGGGCATTTTAGAGAGACCTCCTCAGAGTAAATCAATCTGTCTAGACAGCAATTAAGAGACTTTGAGGTGTGAAAGCGGCCTGCTTTTATACGTGGTGGCAGACTCTCCCCTGCGGTGGAGCCGCGCATGCAGCAGGCAGGGTGGGGTCTGCGGGATGAAGTAAGCTGATAAACACACACACACACACACCCAAGCATGCCTGCACACACACCCGCACACGCACTCACACAAACACACACACACACACACACACACACACACAAGCATGCCTGCACGCACACCCACACACGCACACGCACACTCACACCCGCACACACACACATACACACGCACGCACACTCTCACACACACACACACACACACACACACAAGCATGCCTGCACGCACACCCACACACGCACACGCACACTCACCCGCACACACACACATACATACGCACGCACACTCACACACACACACACACACACACACACACACACACACACACACACACGCACACACACACACAGCCTCTAGTGGATCCTCTAGTGGATTGTTATGAACAAGACAAAAAAGTAAGAAAATTGGAGAACAAAAGCAAATTTCAAAGCCCATATTTATTTATCCATGTATTTGTTTCTTTTAAACTTTTTTCCTATATGTTTTCATTGACTTCAGAGATGTTTTGTAAGCTTATTAGAAATGTGTTTAAAAAGTTTATGTAAAACGATTAGTTTGAGTCTCACACCATCAGCTGAGTTATGCCAAAGGCATTAAAATATGTATCCATTCTCTTTCTGCTTGTCACTCAGCATTAAAAGAACTGGATTGTGGGTAATGTCTCTATGTTAGACCCCCACACTCAGTGGATAATGGCAACTGAAAAAAAAAAGATTTTCCAAGAGTAACTCTTTTAGGGATTCAGTTTTCCACCAACATTTGTGTCTCATTGCTAGAACACAGTTGACATAAACAATGGCATGAATTTATTTTGGCTAAGAGGAGGTGTACATAATTCTGTTTTAATGTTACAGGGAAAATATTAGATTCTTTAATTGTAGCTCCACCAATGGGAGACTTGTCTAATGATGGGAGGATAACTCTTTAACGCCATGATGGGCAGGGCACCTCTGCTGTCAATCACCTGCTGATGTGAACCAATCAAAACACTTCCCTTTCCATTACAAAACCCTTTGACACCTTCACATCAGTCAGTGACATTCAACACATGCCTGCTCCGCCCAGTTTGGGGGTCATGAAACCTCATTCTCCTATCACGTTTTCTCAAAAAGCACTGCCTGTATGCAATCTGCACGGCTATGTGTTAGCTACGGGGTGTGTGACACTGTGTAAAAGGACGTGGACAGATTGTCAGATTGAATATGTGGGATGGTGCTGTTATCTCTACCAAATGAACTGATTTGCTTTAGCAAATACCCAGTCGTATGGACATAAATTCTCTATGAAAAAGTACATACATTGAAACATCAAAAGGTAACTTTGAAATAGTGTCTTTGGATAAGAAAACTGTGGAGCAAACAGAACATGTAGTGTTGGTCTTTTAAAAACTTCAAATCATATGCAGGCTCGCATAACTGAGAACAGAAATGGTTAGATCTTTGACATGAAGCTCAGACTTCAGGTTGCCATGGGAGAAACTCTCAATACAGAGTCTGCCTGTAGATCCTCATTACCCATAATAACTCAGTGCCACTTCAGTTGGCGACGACGCTCAGTTCACGATGTTATACTACTTTGTGAGTGTATTGAGTCTATAACCTAATGTTATAGACTCAATAAACTGTCTATAACTGTGAAAGTGTGTTTGCGTGTTTTTTTGTTTTTTTTGGTGGGGGGGTTGTGATTGTGGGTTGTGCGGGGTTGTGGAACCGGACATTTGTTATACCCCATCCACAACCAATCAAATGTAATCTGAGGACGCGGCTGGGAGGACGCGGCTGGGAGCACACGCCTACGCTTTAGCACCAGCGCTGGCCGAGAGCGTTATACAAACACAACTCCAGGAGAGCTCCGGCGGGTGGGCGGCCACTGCCTCACTCCCCGGCGTTTCTCAAATTAATCACGCGGAATCAAGGGGAAATGTGAATATAAGAAATAATGAGGATTATGAAGGTCTCAGCGTGTGTGCTTTGTGACCTAGGCTCGATCAAGCAGAGCCAATTTTATAGCCCTTCGACTCCATTTAATAATTGCTTTAATGAAGTTTTCTGTAAATATTCACCTGTGACCCTTCCTCATTCAGTCGGCTTAGCGCGGGGATGGCGAGGTCGGGGGTTTGCGTTTATTACGATATAGGCTATCGCTCCTCGAGGCACTGGCACAAGTTAGAGACGGTGATTGAAAGAGCAGACTGTGTGAATTAGGATATTTACTTGTCTTGGCGAAGAAGCTTGAGAGCTGATTAGTCACACAAGCCTCCTCGTGTACTTGTGTTGTGTTTGTGTTGCGTAGTGAACAATTCAGCCTCCAGAGGTTTAACAGTAGATAATTAATTCGACACTCGGGGGCTTTTTTTTCCAGCTCTATTCCGTGATCTTGAGGCCATTAAAACGGAGGCGCTGGTCCGATCTGATGTCTGTCTCAATCAGCTCGCGTATCCAGCAAACATTACGGACACCTGCGGTTGGGCTACTGTCTGTTTACCAGACCTTTACGGCAAAACCGGTTTAGAGGCAAACAGATCCCCGAGCTAATGGTTTGTGGATTGCAGCGTGGCATTGATGAATTGGTTGCCGGTCACACCTTGTTTAGGATTGCTACAGTGCGATTAAAGGAGGTAGCACACCTGTCCAGGATTTTATTCTTGTGTGGTGGGACGGTTCTTCTTTCCCGCGACGAATTACTGAAGACAGCAGCCAGGGAGCTTGGATAAGCTAAACCCGTCCACACGTACAATCGCTTCAGTACCTTCAGCCCTTTTGGAGAATGATTGTGGAAAAAAGAAGAGAGAGGTTTGGAGAGGGGGAGAGAAATAGCATGAGGGGATGGGGGTAGAGGGAAAGAAAAAGAGGTTTAAAAGCGAGTGAGAACAGGTTATAGAGATTAAAAGAGGCTTAAGAAAGAGTGGGTTACAGAGAGAAAGGCAGATAGTGTTACAGAATCAGAGAGAAATAGAGATATAGATAGAAAGTCAGAGAGGGTTACAGAGAGAAAGAATGATAGAGAAAGACAGGTTTACGGAGAAAGAGAGAAAAGACCGAGAGGGTTAGAGGGAGAGAGAGCAAGAGGAACATATAGAGAAAGGTTACAGAGAGAGATACTGTAAGCGGTATATGTATATATGAGAGAATGAGATTGCACGGAGGTCCTTGCACACATTCAAAACATATGCGCACAAACACGACACATGCACGCCAGCACACCCAGCCATACGCACACACACACACACACACACACACACACACACACACACACACACATACACACACACACACACACACACACACACACACACACACACACACGCACACACACACACACACACACACACACACACACACACGCACACACACGCACACACAGCTACACGCACACACACACACACACACACACGCACACACACGCACACACACACACACACACACACACGCACACACACGCACACACAGCTACACGCACACACACACACACACACACAGCCACACGCGCACACACACACACACACAGCCACACGCACACACACACACAGCCACACGCACACACACACACACACACACACACACAGCTACACGCGCACACACACACAGCTACACGTGCACACACACACGCACACACTCACACACACGCACACACACACACACACAGCCACACGCACACACACACACACACAGCCACACGCACACACACACACAGCCACACGCACACACACGCACACACACACACACAGCCACATGCACACACACACTATGCCTACAGTGGCTGCCTCTCTGCCCCCCCCACACCTCTCTCTTTTCCTAACTTGAACTCAGACCGTCTCATGTCAGCCTTACAATTAAAGTTACACTTCAAATTGAAGGCCTAATCAGCTGAAGCGGTGTCAGCGCTAACACCCCCCCCCCCCACAGCTGCTCCTATACCCAGGAGTAGGATTCATCCTCCCCTGTGGCTGTCTCTGACCCCTCTCTGCATACAGTGACTGACTGTGTCTCTCACAAAGAGGTCGCCCCTCGCACAACTGTACCCTGTGTCTGATTGGCTGATGCGGCCCAGTTGGGGGGGGGGTTCACAGGATTTTGGGGGTGGCACTGTGGTGGCACTGTACGGGTTATAACCCAAAGGTTATAACCTGTAAGGCTGTTGGTTCAATCCCTAGGTAGGGAGCTGCTGTTGTACCCTTAAGGAAGGTACTCAGCTCAGATTTCCTCAGTAAACACCCAGCTGTGTAAATTGATGATTGGTAAACTGTATAAGCTGCTATGTTATAGCATTTGCTATGCAAATGTGCTGTAATTTAATATGTAGCATAGTGGTAAGGAACAGGGTTAGTAACCGAAATGTTGCTGGTTCAATTCCCTGCTAGGGCACTGTGCCCTTGGGCAAGGTACTTAACCCAGAATTGCCTCAGTCAATATCCAGCTGTATAATGGATACAATTGTAACTTGTGTAAATTGCTCTGGAGCATCTGCTCATTGACAGTAATGTAATGTCATAATGCAGCACACAGGTTAACTGTGGATTGTAATAATGTATTTATCCAAAATGTCACATCACCAGATCAACACGAGAGGTGTGATATTTGAAAGCCTCTTAGTTAACACTCCCTACCCCTCATGGCAGCAGGACCCAGAGCTCGTTATGAATCCATGAAATCTGCTGAAATAAAACACAATGCTTTGTGTCTCATTTAGCATCTCTCATACATGGTCACGCATATAGACACAGATATAGGTCCCACACATGTCTGGGAACACCCTAACCATAACATTAGCAGTCAATCTGGGAGCAGCAACAGACCTGCATGCTGCATCTGCTCTCCCTCCGTACAGTTTTCAGCGATAAAATAATTGAGCCATTTGCATTGGCCCTGGAGCTTGCACAGAGCAGGGAAGCAGCCACTGTGAGCTGGCAGACAAGGCAAACCTTACCTGTATTCAATGACCCACTGATTACATAAGTGGGGCCCGATAACCAATGGCTTGTCTAATTAGAAGACAATTATCACACAAAGAACATGACAATTACAATGAAACTTTTTTTATTTTTGAAAACGGAGCTGATAAAATTATGTTATGTAATAAGATGGTAAATGGTAAAAGACAATTGAGGATCCTTTAACACATACTTAACAGTTTAGAAAACTTTTTTTTAACAGTTACCACTGCAATTAAATACTAAAAACAATTCTGACAAATCGCAGGTTGGCCGGGAGTGGCGAAACAAGGTGTTCTCAGCTGACCTACCAACCCCTATCCTTGGCAGAACTAAACTGGTTTGTTCTGGGATCCTAGCCATTGTCAGTTTTGAGTCTGGGCTGCAAGGCTCAGCCAGTGCTCAAAGGGCATGCCCTTTATGCAAACCATAAACCATAGAAATGAACAGGAAATCATGTCATACTCTTGTACATCATTTGTGAAGATTCTTTTCACACTTTGCATTCATTTTACTTATTTGTGTTATGTATTTGCAGATGAAAAGCAAAGAATATGGGTTTGACATTTTACTCCTCCAGGCACTCAAAGCACCGTTTTGCCATCTCATGTTTCATCCCAAAAAGTACCTTAATTCCTTATATTGTTCTCACAGCACCCTCTAGATGCCTACATGTTCTGACAATCTCAGTACACCACGATCTGGCAGACACACTCATCTATGGTAACTTACGGAGCATTATAGAACGACACAGAGACATATGAACCAATTAATGCAAATTTATGGAACAACTCCATGTTGTAAATAGCTGTCAACTGTCAGCGCAGCCAAGAAAAACAAGTCCGCTTCAGGTCTCAGTTTAACTGCCAGAATAGGATGGGTCAGAATCAGAGGAATTTAGGTTTGGTTTGAAGAGGTAAATGTCCTGGAGGTGGCAGAAGGTATTGAGTCACTCTACTGTTCCACAATCAGTATGAAAAGGTCAGTCTCAAGGAGAAAAATGAGTGGTGAGTAACACTGCTGTTCCAGGATCAGTTTTGAAGAGGTCAGTCTTAGGGAGGCAGAGGGAAATGGTGAGTGGTGACTCTGCTGGATCAGTTGAGCTGTGTGGGATTTATCCAGTATTGACTATTTTTTCAAACTTTCGTTTCCAACATTGGCTTGAATGTCATCCTCTGGCCTCTCTCTTTGGCACTGGGAAGAAGGGATACATCCAGGATAGGATTGAATTGAGGCATGTTGCTCATCCCACCACTAGGGGGAGAGGGTGACAAGGAGAGGGCTCTTGCTACAGAGCCTTGGAATGGAGGATTAGGACTGATGCCCGATGGGGAAGAGTGCAGGAAGCAAACCGGCCTTTAGTGGGAGCTAAGTGGTAAGAGTTGCTGTTCGATGTAGTGCACCACACCTTAGCCATGTTTGCAAGATGATGGTAATGGATATGCAGCATTCGAAGGTCATTGACCTCACATGACAACCGTGACTGCTAGAGTCAAAACACAAAACTCTATCCTGTCATTTACCCTCTTACAGAATGATAGCTAACACGTATGAGAGTGTGATGAGGCCGGAATGAGATAGATAGATGTACCTGTATGAACAGTAACATGTGGTGCATGGACATTTAAGGACTTCCGTTCACTTGGGACACCACCTCTGAACTCCAAAGATTCTGCTAGCCAACCCTCTTCAGTGCATCTGACTTTTACTTTTTAACAAATAGTTAAAACGCCAAGAAAAAAATATATCAGTTGTACGTCCGAGCTTCTTAAAAATGGTTAGTACAAAACACATTTGTACAGCAGTGCTCCCCTGGGGAATCGAACCGGCAACCTTATACTTACGAGCCCTGTTCCTCACTATGCTGCACTATACTGAACTGTCACTTACTACTATCTACTATTTAAGGCTTAGCAGGCAGTGATTTTTGATTTGAATTTGTGTCATGTTGAGTCCGTGTCTAGCACAACCCCGAAATATGGATTCATCACATCCCCAATGTAAAAACGCCATTGAAAGTGCGCTGGTCTTCTGATTCTGGCACGGGAGATGTGAGGGATTCTTTGGGCACGGTGCAGCTTGGAGTTCGAAGTTTGGATGTTTTTGGAAACGAGGCAGATGCTGGATGGGCACAGCAAAGTGTCGTCCTCCTGACTTTTCAAAGACAATCAAATGATGGCACAGCACACTGTCCCCTGTGCTGTGTCCTCACAGATCAAGACTGCCCCTTGGTCCCACCAATTCCTCATCATCTGTCTGTCACAGTTCAGGGAATATCTTAAACAGGGACAGACTGCACATTAGGACTCCACGTTACCATGCCGACAAGTGATGTAAGCAGTTCTTTTTTTTTTTGATGGATGACTCTTATTTTCTTGTCAGAGCTGAACTATTTTTGTGTTTATCTTGATGGCTGCTTGATGGGGTTTCATTCGTCTTGTGGAGTCCAGGGAAGGGGTATCTTGGCATGGAAGGAAGGTAACACAAGTGTATCACTTCTCAAAATTAACTTTCAAGGTGGCTACAGCGATTTTTGTTTTTAGTTTTTATTAAATTTTGCTACTTGGATTACGTCAAACATTTTCATGTGTAATGAATCAATTTGATGTGACAACAAATGGCAAGGGAAACTGTTTTGGAAATTCAACAAAGCCTCCCCCCGTCCACACCCCCATCCTCACCCCCCAACAGTCCAAAGGGCCATTAAGTCTTTTGAGATGATGACCTAGAAATTTCAATGTGCCATGCACAATTCAGTATTAAAAAGAGTTGGAATGAGTTTGGTCTGGCCTGGAACAATATACAGAGCAACACTGGATGATAAGACTTTGTCACCCAAGCCAAACATGTTCAGGATGGAGAGGGAGCTTTTGAAACGGGCACAGCGCTTAAATCACATTTATCCGTCACACTGAAATGTGTTTTCATGACAGAGCAGATCTCTTTTAATTCAGGTTTTCCTCTCCTTCTCCTTTTTCCATTCATCCCTCAGCTCACTTACGTCAGAGTCAGATTGAGCCACTTTTCAAAATTTTTTTTTTTTTTAATCACGAGGCACTGAATTTCTCTGGAGAGATGATCAACAGCACACACAAAAAAGACAGTATATGTCTGCAAAAAACATCCTCTGACATACAGCTGACATACAGCAAAATGGGTCCGTCCTTTCCCCTTAGATCCGACAGTGGTGTGTACATTCACAATGCGTGACCTGCGTGAATTTAGCACATTCAGGTCATTAAAATCAGCCTCACGCTCCTAATCAAAAGCATCCCTCTCGCCTGCTCCCCCCTCTTCAGAGTTCGGCGCACACCCCTCCTCCTGGGGGGTGCCGAGGAGGCCCAGTCATTACCCCTACACACCGCTGGGTGACGCGCCCTAATCAAGGCCATGCTCCACTGGGGGTTCAACCCCGCAACCTGCTGGAGACTGGCATGGATCTCTGGTTACTCTGACCCCCGCCTGGCCCCGTGCAATCTCCCACGCTATATTTCCCCCCTTAACGAGGCACCCACCCGCTCCGACAGCATTACTGAGATATAAGGAAGATGAGGCCTGAAACGAGATGAAATGAGCACCGCCAGCCGCGGTCCAGAGAGACGCCACAATCGCCACAAGGAACTGGATCTGCAGTTGGGAGGCCTGCATGACGTCCTTTCATCCCTTGGTGTGAGTGTTCAAGCAAAATGTAGGTTTTTTCTTTTAATTCATGCTAATTTTGCATTTCACGTTTATTTCAGAGTGTTAAAGCAGTCAGCAGTCATTTCAGAGTGATAATGCCACTCGTAAATTAAGCGAGAACCTGCCATTTCCAGATCAGCTCCTGCTGTGTTTGGCCCACATGTCCGCCCTAAGATGACCCGCTTGAATCACTTTGAAGTTGCATTAGTCAAATTAGTAAATACATGTACACATATATTAGTATTTCTCTGAAACAGGGAACGGGGAACAGGAAACATGAAACACCAGGAACAGGAAATCAAACCCCTCCTCATGCTTTTTATTGGCTGAATGTATGTGAAATACCTGCTCAGTCATGGAACTATAATGGAGAAGGGAGAAATCAAACAGCGGTCAGGCTCTGTGGTACTTATGAATGACTGGAGGGTCTTTGAGAAAAGGAGGAACTTTATTAAAAAATGTTTCCTTTTCAATAGAAATGTATGTGTTCGGGTGCATTTATTTGTGTGTGTGTGTGTGTGTGTGTGTGTGTGTGTGTGTGTGTGTGTGTGTGTGTGTGTGTGTGTGTGTGTGTGTGTGTTTGTGTGTGTGTGTCTGTGTGTCTGTGTGTATTGGGTAAATGCATCTGGTTTAAGGGCAGTGGCCCCTGTGCCCTCCCCTGCTCTAGAACCTTAAAGCATCCAGCCTGTCCCCATGCTCAATCTTTCGCTGACACACGCTTTCTTTTTCCTCTTTAAGTGGAAGGGCAGTCACAAAGGAGGCTCCCGAGACCAAGCCAAACCAACCTGAGCCGGCCATGTCCGTACTCCAAGGGGAAAAAAAACGAGAGGCATTTCAGTTCACTGCCTGGATGTGTAAAAGCTATAACCCTGAGAATGAACAGAGTCCATTAAGTTACAGAGCCCAGGAGGATCAGGAGAGAGGCACCGGGAGTGACAAGAGGAAGCTGACTGGTTGATGAGGTGGAATCACAAAATAAATTTGTTGTGGGTGTCTTCTTGGTTGCCTGCTGCAGCAGTGGTATTGTGTGATGTACTATTTGTACCATTCCAAGGCTGGCTTAGTAACTCTTTGTTGTTAAATCACAATGAGTCCTCTAAAGTAGAAATCTAGAGGAGGGTTTAGTAAAAAAAGAAAAAAAAAAAAACAATAACAAATGGTTTTAATTGCGATAAAACAAAAATAATCCAGATGAATATGACTCAAAGAGTAAAACTGAAATATTACTGGGGGAGAGGGTGTGTGCGCCGACATTTCAGACTTTTGTCGAGAAATCGCCCTCAGAAATCTTTTCAATATTCACGGTTTTGCTATGCAATCACTTTGCTTCACCGCACTCACTCTGTGGAGTGCTTCACAGCACTTTTACAGTGAAGGACACTGTACAGAATACAGTGTGATTGATAGGCAGTGGAACCTGAGATGACAACAGATTCACTACTCGGTATTATTTTTTATTGATTGAGCTGTTTTTATACTGTGATCAATGTTCTGTGTAGCTACAGTATATATGGCTTTACTCTTTGATAGTTCACTCATGTTTTTGATGACACTTATATATATATTATATTATATATTATTATATTATATATTATTATATATATTATTATATTATATCAGAAGAATATATATTATTATATTATATATTAAGTCATATATATATGTTGCCAAGATTACTACTACAACTACTGTTACTCCTACTGTTTCTGAAATATGAGCAAATTACTACACTGAAATCGTATGCACATCAGATGTGCAGGGAATGCCAGGAAATGAAGCACAATGAGCAATAATATTTGATGTAATTTCATTGATTTAAGATTTAATAACACAAAACGTCTAGAATATGAGAAGGCAAGGGTTATAGAGTCTGGCACTGTTTATAGTGCTGTAATAATGCTGTAGTTTTAATTTCCTTTCTTTTCTTAGATTGTATTCACAGTCATAATAATTACTATATTATTTTTGTGTAGCAACTAACTAAAAACAGGTAATGATGTGTTTGGTCACACTTTATTTCACGTAAATACACATTACCTGAATGTCCACATCCCTAATCCAAATGCAAAATCCTAATCCAAAACCCATCCTTCAACAAAGACACAACCACATCCACAAGCCTGATCACCACCAAAACAAAACCCCAAACTACGCCTAACTCTAATCCAAACCAACCAAACCTCAAACCAAACCTAAGATTGACCCCAGCCTACATAACATTACATTACATTACATCATTTTCAGCTTTTTCTTGAAGGCGCCCAGGGAGTCTGTTGTACGAATCTCGGCAGGAAGCTGTTTCCGCCAGTGTGGAGCCAGTGCTGAGAAGAGGCGGGTCTGAGAGATGCTACCCTTGCATTTCGAGACACAGAGGTACTCGAGGTAGCAGAGAGCAGCACTCTTTCTGGCTTGTAGGCTTTGATCATGTCCTGTATGTATTGGGGGGGCTGATCCATTAAGTCCCTTAAAGGTTAGTAACAAGGTCTTGAACTTGATCCTTGCCGCAACCGGTAGCCAGTGGAGGGACTCAAAGAGAGGTGTGACATGGGCCTGCTTGGGGAGGTTGGAGGTCAATCGGCTGCTGCGTTCTGGATAAGCTGCAGCGGTCGGATGGCATATGCTGGGAGGCCGGCAAGCAGCTGTTGAGTTGCAGTAGTCCAGACGTGATAGGATGAGGGTCTGGATCACAACTTGAGCTGTGTATTTGGAGAGGTATGGTCTGATCTTCCAGACATTGAATAACAGGAATCTGCAGATCCTGCAGATCCAGAGCCTACCCCAAGCTACCATTTTAAACCTGACTCAGGCTTAATACACAAGTTAGGCAGTCAGTCAGTCAGTGTTCACTAAGACAACTACACTGCAGTTTGCAGCTATTTAAAATTGTGATGACTGCTTCATTTTCCTCATTTTTGTTCTTCTCCAGGGCATGCATATACATACACAGACACACATAGACCCATGTGCACACACACACACACACACACACACACGCATGCATGCATGCGCACACTACATAAAACTGCCTCCTTCTGACAGCATGTACTTCTAACTAGTGCTGTGTTCCCCATTAAATTTCACTGTAGGTCACATGTACTCAGTCTCTGTACCACTTTCTCCAGACCCATCCTTTTAACTGCAGCTCTCTCCTCGAGGAAGTGAATACTCCAAAAAATTGTCACGGTATGTGTGTCGGCGCTATAAGGAGCCCTTTCCCTGACACAGGAGCACAGACAAACTTCTGAGAAGCTTCCTTACAGTTCACAAGCCCTGCTGGCTTTCTGCAGAAAAAAAGGTTCACCGCCTACATGTTAGCTTTGCAGGCAGGATGGGACTCTCTACTGCCTTGCAAGGCGAACGCTTATCCTGAGTCGACTGGGTGAGACAGTTTAATTATCCGCTTTCATTTGAGGACAGATACTAGGGGGACTGTTTTTTTTTTCACGTTATGCTACTTTGATGATTTCACTGGCCCCAAAACCAGACCCAAAACAAAACAAAAAAAGAACTGATAAGAGAACTGATAAGAAAGTAAACTTTTAATTATTTAGACTCTGAGAACAGATATGGGGATCAGCGTAGGCAAAATTGATCAGAACTCAGTGTTTAGGCGTGAGCAACTACACATGCTGTAGTCTGAGCATCCCCCCCTCCCTCACTGGTGCTCCGTGTTAGCTGTAGATGTTACATTACTACATTACATTATTGGCATTTATCAGACACTCTTAGCCAGAGCGACTTAGATTGGTTACAATTCTTTTAAACAATGTTATACATTTGTACAGCTAGATATTTACTGAGGCAATTCTGGGTTAAGTACCTTGCCTAGGGGTACAGCAGCTGTGCCCCCATAGGGGAATTGAACAAGAAACCTTTTGATTACAAGTTCTGCTCCTTAACCACTATGCTACACTGCCACCCCGGCAGTTACTAAAATATTATTAAAAGCACCGAGGACTGTCTTTAAGGACTGGCGCCGGGACAGTGCTCTTCAGCGCTCAAAGCCAATCATGTGCCCAGCACCCGAATAAAGAGGGCCGTAGCCGCTCTCCCGAGCCAAAAAAAAAACATCCGGAATAATTAGTTCCCCAAACACGCCCGGGGTTCCTCTGTGGTTGTGATCTGTCTGTCCCAGAGCCAGCACTCAACATGCTAATCATCCCTTATTTACCGAAAAACAACTGTGCCGGGCCCCAGGGCCCCGCAGCTGCGCCGGACAGATCGCTCCCCCTCCGGCCAGTTTCGCAGACGTTACGTGAGCTGTGACAGGCTCTCTGAGGACACGGCGAAAAATACTCCACTCCCAGAGCCGTATGGCCGTATTGTAGAAACAAACCGAAATAAAAGGAAATGATGAAAAAAAAGGCCAAGGCATTCGGATTCCTCTCCTTTCTCGTTCCCAGCTGATGTGTTAATCTGTCCTGAATCTTCAGCATTGGCAGTGCTGTGACCCTTTTAAACTGTGTTATGGTAAACATTGGCTTATGTTAAGAAGCGCACGATGAAGAGATGTCCCGTTCTAATCTCCAACGCCGGCGCCAACGCTGACACGAGAATCAGATCTGTTAGTGACCTTGGAATGTGACTGTCCTTGGAATCCAACTAACTTTATGGGCACTATGTGCATGTGTGTATAGTGCGTGCACATGCATATATATTCTGTGTGTGTGTGTGTGTGTGTGTGTGTGTGTGTGTGTGTGTGTGGTGTGTGTATGGATGTGTCATATGTATGTGTGTGTGTTTATGTGCAATGTTTGTGTGTGCATCTGAGTGTGTGTTGTGTACGTGTGTGCACCCGTGCATGTGTGTGTGTCCGTATGTGTGTTAGTGTTTGCACGTGCATTTGCATGTGTGTGCCTTGTGTCTGCCTTCTCTTCCCCATGACAAGCAAAGGAAAGGGATCAGGAAGAGAACGTGGGCTCCTCTTGAGTCTGACAGTTGCCAGGCAGTTTTCCAGCTTCATAAAGCAGCAGATCTGCCCTCTGAGGGGCAGCCGTGTCTCAGACCGGCTCTCACACTTCACTGCGGAACACTGCCTCTCAGCTCCACTGTGAGAGGCTCACTGCACCCCCCCCCCCCCCCCCCCTTCCCCTCCCTGCACCCGGGAGTGGGGGTGGGGGTGGGGGTGAAAAATGAACACCAGCAAAGGGTGCAGTCCCTCCCCAGCTGTAATTCTTCATGATACGCTCGGCTGTGCCTTTCAATTGCCTTTATCCGCTCCTGGTCGCCCCTTGGACTGTCCTGATCCCTGTGCTGTGGTTGTTACGCATCTGCCCTGTAAACACCCCCCCCACACACACACACACACACATAAACAAGCACACACACACACGCACACACACACAAACAAATACACATACACATGCACACACACACACACATACCCACACACACACACACACACACACACAACACACTCACACACATACACACACACAGTGACTTCTTGAGATACCTGTCACTGTCCTTTAATTTCTGTTTTTCTTAGGGGGAAGCTTGGGATTGAGGGCAACAAAGGACTGTCCCAATCCCCAGAGCTGATTAAGAGTGGAGGTTACACATCAGAGTTCAGGGAAGCTCTCTGCATCCTGAGAGTAAAATGGAGCCATGATGCTGGGTATGTTGGGAAGTGGGGGGGAAAGCTCTTAGCCCCTCAGAGGGAAGAACATGCAGACCAAGCATCCCAGTCCTAAGGAAAGTCAGCCAGAAGAAGGCGGGGGGGGGGGGGGGGGGGCTATCCATGGTTTTGACCTTCTGGTTTGGTTCACAGTACTGTATAACCACAGAGTGGTGTGCTGGTATCAAATTTTGGGTCCAGAATGGAGGGTCTGGTCTCGCGGGGGGTATTGCGGCTCCCTTTGGCCACCAAATCCCCCCGGCAATCAGACTCCCGCTCCAAAACAAGGTCACAAATCTGTCCACCTTTGAAACCTGAGACAAGATTGACAAAAGAGTACCTCCAGCCATCAGTGACCGCAGGTGCCTGTTCCCGTTCTACAGTATGATCCGATGGAATACGATACCGGAAGTGTTCGACCCCGAGGGGTGAGCAATACCCCCATACAGAGACCCACCCTGGGTGGCGGATTTAGTTCTGAGACTAACAAGATGTGATCCAGGCTGAGTGACATCATCACCACTTGAAAACCTACAACACACAACAGGTCAGCCGCTTTATTTTGGCACAAAAAGTACTGAAGCGAGATTTGAAGTTTGAGGCTTGGCTCTGAGCAGACTCCTCCCGTGTATTTTTTTATTCCCATCTGTTTTGCCGCCTTCTTCACATTCATTGATTAGCTTCCTGAGTTTGAAAGTATCCGCAACACACCGGTGCTTGACATAGCTACATGGTGTTATCGGCGGGAAGAACAATCGATGAGGCAACCAGGAGATCAGAGGGAAATCTTTATGAAGAACGCCGGGGTGAAGGGATGGTGGGGGAACGGGCTGATGGTGTCTCCACAAGCTTCTCGCACATCCTACAGCTTCACACGGCTCCTGACAGGTGAGACCGTGTCTCAGTGCTGCAGGGGTTATCGGGTCCCGCTTCTCAGACCTGGCTCTCTCCTGATTCTTTGGTCTTCAAGCCATCCTCCTGAAGTTGGTGTCTTTTTTTGTTTCCGCTGTCATTAGGAACTGATCCAGGATTAGCGCGCCTGGGCGCTAAATCCCAACCCCTCCAACTGTTGTGCGAAAGCAAATCTGATCCAGAGTCAGTATTAAAATAGCAGGGATCCGTCTGCACCTTTTGTTTCTACACAGCTCATCCATCCGCTGATTTCCACTGGCCCGTTCAGGGTCTGGTGCACCCGCCCACCCCCAAATCCGCATTCTTCCCTCCTGCGATACGCTACGTGTCCCTGTTTGATATTTTGCCTCATCGCACTACCACAATGTTTCGTGGTCCCCCCTCGATCTTTTGTCTTTGCACTCTGACAGGCGGTACTCTACTATTCCTCCTCTGTGCACAACCTCCTGCTGCCCTAACGCAGGTCATTTACTGCCAGAGTTATTTATTCTGTGGAGGAGTTCTCCAAAAAGCCAGACATGTCCCTCTCACCCACGCTCCCTCCAGAGTTGGGACGCGACAAGTTCAGCTGCATAATTCATCCAGGGCCCAGCATCATGTCATGGCCACATACAGCCCGTAGATTTGATAATGTTGCATTAAAAAAAAAGCCCTTTGCACTTGCTACAGTCTTGTTAATATTCTGTGGTCTTGTGTCTCGCAGAACTAAGAGCAGCTCTTGCGGGGTAGTTGTTATCTGATTTTTACCAAAATGAGTTTCCAAGAGCCTGCACTGTGCTCTGAGCCTTATACAGTATAAAAATGCATACCCTGACTTACCCTCTGTTCTATAAACCAAAACTATATATTTTAAAATAATGTCAGTTTTACACCCTGCATATCTCAGTGGTATTTCAATTTCCCAGAATTTCATGATCTCATTGAAAATGCTTGCAATGCAATGAAGCGTTCTGACTGTGATGTTCTATGCTGCTCTGTGTGAGGTAGGTAATGAATTTCTGTGTGTGTGTGTGTGTGTGTGTGTGTGTGTGTGTGTGTGCACCTGTGTGTGTGTATACGTACATGTCTCCATGTCTGTATCAATGTGTGTGTTTATCTATGTGTACGCATACCTTGGTGGTGTGTGTGATGATACATTATATAACTGTGCGTGTGTTTGTGTGAGTATGTGTGCATTTGTATGTTAATATATGTATGTGTGCGTATGAGAGTGTATGCATGCAAGTGTGTGTGTGTTTGTGTGTGAGAGTGTGTATGGTGTGTGCGGGTTTATGGGAGTGTGCGTGACGGAGGCGGTTTTCGGGGAATGAGAGGTTCGGCCGTGCCTACCGGACTCGGCTGTTCTGTGAGGCTCTGCTGGCAGCCCATTCAGCGGCGCATTGGATGGAGGAACACAGGAAATATCCCGCCGCACGCTACATCAAAGCCGCACGGCTCGGGCGGGACCACACCGAAATCTGGCAGAAAGTTCTGGAATTCAAGAAAGCGGGCACGTACAGAATATAACACTGTCAAAGCCGAACTTTTTTTTTAATCAAAAATACATTAGAGAAGAGGTGGTAATCAAAGATGGCCAAGCAATATCCCCTCTCATTTCCCCCACGCCCGAGGTTAATGAGTTCTGCTGTGCTACTGGAGCTGGTGAAAGTGCCATACCTGGCGTCGTGCCATATTTGGTGATTGGACAAGAAAATGTAAATCGGCGCACGATTTATTCCGCTTTACAGGGCGAGGAAACACAAACTAAGCACAAAACAGTGGGGGCAGTGTAGCACAGTGGTAAGGAGCAGGGCTCGTAACCGAAAGGTTGCTGGTTCAATTCCCCGCTGGGGCACCGTTACTGTACCCCTTTACCCTCAGGAAAGGTACTTAACCCAGATTCAGCAAATAACCAGCTGTATGAATGGTAAAACACGTAAAACTGTAGCTGCTCTGGGCAAGAGCATCTGCTAAATGATAATAACAAAACAGGTTTACTCTGCATCCTCCTGCTCTGGGCTGGGAGAACCTGATAGGGACAGTTCTGGACGAGGCTTTGGAGAAACAGGTCATATGGTGGCTGGTCTGACAAAGGCTACCATTAACACTTGTGTTGACTGCCAACGAGCTCCAGGTGTGCATGCCTACAGGTAGGGCCATTGTTATCCAAGAACTTGGAGAACTTCTCAGACAGCGTCACACACCCCTTGCGCTGCCCCAGAAATATCAAAATTAGTTTCCTACGCATGATAAACAGCATCAGCAGCTACCCACCCTCTTGGTCCATATGACCATGGACTGTGAACCATGAACAAAAACCAAGCCCAGCTGCTTCAAACATGAGAACTCTGTCCCCCCCCAAAACAACAACACACACTAGATTCCACCCAAGCAGAAGAGTTCCACCCCCCGAGGGAGCATACAGCAGAAGCTTGCAGAAAACAGGGCTAATATGTAGGGGTATCCATATGTTTTGTCGTTTTTATTTATGATGGTATCGTCAGCTTCTTCTGGCTAGCCACATACTCGAGTTGTCCTCGCTTGTGGTCTCACTATGCCCTGGGAAAAGCAGGCAGGCCATTAATCCAAGGGCCTCCGAGTGTACGTTCTGACAGTGGGTGAGAGGCCAATCTGTATGACTGAGTTACATAATTGGCCTGCCACTGCGTTGGGTCTAATTGAGTAAGACAGGCATATAGGGCTTCAGGTGCAGGGCAGGCACAGTTAGTCTGGGTAATTGTTGTTCCTGCCAGAGATAACTATAAGTAAGACACACAAACATGTGGCTTAACAGAGATTATACCACGGCATCTGTGTTAAACCGCATTAAAATAATTATGTTTTGACTGTGAATCTGTTGCTGTCATGAGAGTTCGTGACTCCAGAGGTTGCCAGCTTGCTGTGCACATGTACCATAGCAGTCTCTGTTGCAGCATGGGGGGGGGGGGGGGTTAATACAAAAATAATACAAGACAGAAACACTAGAAATCAAGTTGTACCACCTTAAGCCCTTTAAAGATGGGAAAGAGGGGAAAAGAGTGAAGGAGAAGTAGACAGAGAGAGAGAGGAAGAGACAGAGAGATCTTTTTGGCACTTGCTTTGGCAATATGAATGTACATTTGTCACGCCAATAAAGCATGTTGAATTGAATTGAATTGAATTGAATTGAATTAAGAGAGAGAGATATATAGAGAGATAGACGGGGGGGGGTGAAGACAGTGAAATAAATAGAAGGAGAGACAGAGAAACAGAGAGAGAGAGAGCAAGAGAGAGGGAGAGAGAGAGAGAGAGGAAGGAAGAGAGAGAGGAAAAAGAGAGGGAGAGACAGAGGGAGAGCGAGAACTTCAGAAGCTAAATGTTTTATGGCTGAGGCCCGGTCAGGGCCAGAGAGCAGCTTGAGGAGGAGAAAACACGGTCAACGTACGGCCGATAAGAATTCCCCCATCAATCTCCACATGGCCCAGGCACCGCAGAGACAGAGAGCGAGAGAGATTCCTAAATCATCCCCCCACAGTGCTGATACTGGGCTGGAGCTCTGAAGCCCGGCCCACCGAACATCTCACATCATCGGGCCGATGTTTCATTAGGACCATCAGAGAGACGGGACACAAAGGATTTACTCACTGCAGTGTGTGTGTTTTTGTGTGTGTGTGTGTGTGTGTGTGTGTGTGTGTGTCGGAGGTCCGGGTGGTTCATGGTAAGAGTAGACTGGCGCTTTTTACTGCATGAGAATCCCAGAGATTTGGCATCTCCTTTGATTTAAGTCCAGCACTGCAGCTAGAGAGACATGCAGCCGACCAAGGGCAAATCTGCCTGGGCTGATAGCATATCTGCAACCCAGGCTCTGAGAGTCCAGCCGCCTCCACTGTTCACTAGAGAAGGGGGAAGGGAAGGTTGCTGTTCCAGATTAGCACCGGTTAACTTAGTGATAGTGCTTAAATGATGCTGTGCATGCACTCGCTGGCCTGGGAGTGTGGTTAACCAGGTCTGGCATTATTGCTCACTTAACGTGGACGTATACACGTTTGTTCTCTTGTGGTTATGATGCTCTGGATAAGAGCATCTGCTAAATTAATGTACATTAGATTATTATATTATTGGCATTGAGCAGACGCTCCTATCCAGAGCAAGTTACATAGGTTACAATTTTCGCATGTTATCCATTTATACAGCTGGATATTTGCTGAGGCAATTGTAGGGTTAGTACCTTGCACAAGGGTACAGCAGCAGTGACCCAGCAGTACTGCTGCCCATGTCAGCTTGTGGTTGTGATTGAATGGTGCTGTACATGCACTCACTGGTCTGGGAGTGTTGTTAGCCCAGTCTGGCACTGTTGCTCATTTAACTCGGATGTATACACTGTTCTCTTATGCTGGAAGTCGCTCTGGATAAGAGCGTCTGCTAAATGCATGTAATGTAATGTACTATAGCGCTGTGGGGTGTCAGTCAGAAACATGGGCATAGTAAAACTCTCCTTTAACACACACCCACTTCTGCAATACGCAGTAAAAAGTTTCGGTTATTTTCAGAAGCATGACATTTTTTTGTCCTTTCGTCCTACGAAAAGAAAAAAAGAACGACAGACAGAAAGGGAAAATCAGCCCCTGATAAATAATCGAGAATGATGACCAAACTTGACAAGTTTTCGCAGAGGATGTAATGAGGTGTGCAGTCCTACGCCAACTGTCATTTTGTTAGATTTTACACTCCATGGTTTCCATTATTTTTTGCCTTGAGGCTGTGAAATATTCTGTCTCAATGGAATTCCCAGAAGGCGCCGGACCAATGTCCTCAAAGCCTCAAGGGAGGGGGGGAGGGGGGTTTGAGCGTCGTGTAGCGGGTGACGGGTGACATTTCACTGACACTCGTACTGAAAATGCCGACCACCTCCTGTCTTCTTAGTCCACCAAACACTATCCAATCACAGGCTCCCGCTGAAGTCACTACAGAGCCACAGGGGAAAGGAGGACACAAGTCTTCTTCAGAAGCCTTCCTCTGTAGTCTTCCTCTTTTTTTCCTCTTCAACAGCATCCAATTTCTTTTTTTTTCTTTGCCATCATTTTTGCTGTTCTCATTTACCCCCTGTCAGCAGCCATAAAAGGGAGCAGTTTTCCAAAACGAAGGACCTCAATCTCCCTTCAAGAACAATGTTCAATATAATATCGTCCGTGATTACTGCACTCACACCTTAAAAGTGCACTAACTTCTGATGGGAGAGTATCATGGCTGTGCATTTCAGACATGGCAATTTATTCAGCCTACCAAAGCCTGGCAAGAAACCCTCATACCTTATGAGTTAGTTACTTGATTATATACAACTTCATTTTAGCACCAACAAATGACAAAAACACCCCAGTCTTGAGTTTTTAAATTATTCCGGTTGTCTATGTTCTGCAAATGCTTTAGCAAAAAACAAGTACAGATCAAAACAGAAGACTTTTACTTCTGTTCTCAGCTTGAATGTGGACACTTGATGGGGATGGTGACCTTTTGAGGAGACGCTGATGGAAGGTGGGGCCACCAGGTAGCCAGGAAACGCCCTGCAACCTTCTGCCTCTAGATTTTACCCCTGGCGAGACCTTTTTGGGTTCACCACTGTGGCCAGCAGAGTCGGCCAATTCAATCAGTTCAGGAAAGGAAACAAAAATCAATTCACAGAGAACAATGGCTGAATTTCCAGGTCATGATTCTGAATTTCAATCCATTCACTGAAATGACTGAACTGGAATAGAGTTGACCCAAACGCTGGTGGTTGGGGTCTGCATCTCCGCCTTGACAGAGTAAAGTAGCAATGCGGTCATGTGCAGCAGTGTGGCATAGTGGTAAGGAGAGGGACTTCTAACCGGAGGGTTTCTAGTTTGATTCCCCGCTGGGGCACTGCTGTTACACCAGTGGTATAAATGGATGAAATTGTAGAAATTGTAATCTATGTAAGTCACTCTGGCAAAGAGCAACAATAATGTAATATGATGTCATAAGAGAGCTGGTGAAATGCTGGTGACCGTCACTATCACCCAATACCCAACCCTCCTGCCCTGTGCCACATCCATATCCTGCTAAATATTATAAATGTGTCCTATATGAGATAAAAGGCACTTCAAAGTGTTTTTTTTTTTTTTTTACCAAGCCCCGGGCAGGGAGGGAATGAAGCACTGTGCCTATGGCGGCCTGAGGGGTGCGGTCTCCGCCACTGCCACAGCTCTGGAGCCCCCGGCTGAGCGTCCCGCAGAGGGGACCCGGGCGACACGCTGGTATCGCTCCTGACCATGTTTCTTTCATTTTACCGCCAAACCCAATTTTCCCATAACCCCCTGCAGTTCGCTTCCCTCTTTTTCAGAAATGCACCAAATGTATGATACATGAGACACTCTCACGGTTACGTGTGTTTCAGTAAAAAAAATGACTTCCTGATCCCTTAAGTCACCTGTGTCAAAAAGTACACATGCAATGACAATAAAGTCTATTCTGATTCTGATTCTGATTCTGATGCTAATCATGAGGGTTAAGCTTAAAAAAATGCAACAGGAATGAAAATATTTGAGTTTAATATGATGTGCACATGCACCGCCTGGAGGGGACATCCTTGCTCATGTCACTTCTAAACTCTGAAACAGCCTACCAGAGTAAACAACTTTAAATGGCTTTAATCTTTAATGTTCTGACTTTGAAAAAATACCAGAAAATAGTATTTTTTGACATGCCTGATATATGGCATAAATTGCTCCAACTGGTGGAGAGCAAGAGGTAGATAATTTGTCTGGAGGTCGCTTTGATCTACGGGCAAGAACACAATTTCCATACATCAGCTATCAGCAGAGATAGCAGGCAACCACAGTTCTCAAGCTTTGGGTGAGCTGAGCCCCAGAACACAGGCAGTAGCAAGAGGAATGTGGGTAATATTAGCTAACGTGAAGAAAATATGTGTTGGCAGAAATGCACACAATGCATAGAAAAATGTTTTGAAAATGAAATGATGCACATCTAAAGAAAATAGTGATGTTTTCCTTATAAGGCACGGGTGGGTTTGGCCATGCCTTAAAGCAAAGAAAGTATTTGTCTGTAAAAATGCACACAGTGCATCCTGTTTAGGAATAGAAAAGAGGCACATCTAAAGAAAACCTTGGTGTTTTCCATGTAATGCGTGGCTGGGTGTGGCCGTAGGCAGCGATATCCACACATTTCTCCTGCAGTCCCTAACCCATGAACGTGCCAAATCTGTCTAAAATGGGTACGGTTTCAGGTTATTTACTTGTGAGAAATTGAATTTTGAGGCCGAAATAGACATGGCTTTTGACCAAGGGCAAAGAAGAATGTTTTAATTCATTTTCTTCATCACATACTCTTATCCAGAGCGACTCACCTTGCTTATAATTTTGACATGTGGTGGGGCGGCGATGTAGCATAGCTGTTAAGGAGCAGGACTCTTAACCAAAAGCTTGGCGGTTCGATTCCCTGCTGGGGTACTGCTACTGTACTCTTGTGGAAGGTACGTAACCCAGAATTGCCTCAGTAAATAACCATCTGTATAAATGGATAAAAAACTATCACTGATGTAAGTCACTCTGGATAAAAGCGTCTGCTAAATGCCAATAATCTAACATGTCATCCATGTCTACAGCTGCACTTTAACGGGACAGTTCTTCTGAAGCACCTTGCCCAAGGGTTCAACAGCAGCTCCCCACCTGGGAACCGAACGGTCAACCTCAGGGTTACGCGCCGTGCTCCTTACCACTACGCCACACTGCTGTTTCACGTGCTCCTTACCACTACGCCACACTGCTGTTTCACGTTCTCCTGAACAACATGAACAGTAACCATGGTGAATCTGAGCCTTAACAAAGTAACATTGTGAAAAAGGTATGCAAAAAACAGCCTTTCGATAGTTCACGTGGACAGCCTGTGTCTGGTGACGTGAGCACTAGAGAACAATGAGAACAGTTACTGACCACAGAAAGTGTTTTATGAGCATCTTTGGACTTTGACTAATGAGCGTGTCAAAACCGAACAAAATCCTGCAATGCTGCTGGGAGTCACATGAGGACATGAAACGGGACGAAATTAAATAGGAAAGAAAAGAATCAAGGAGTGAAAACAGGAGTTAAAAAAAAAACAAGCTTTCAGCAATTCTAGCTTGAAAGGCTAATCATAACAGATGTGAATGTAAATGCAAATTTGACAGATTTCAAAATGTCGTAATGATGATGCAGTAGAGTTGGTGGGAAACTCTTGAAACTGATCTGAGGTAATGCACCGGGCCGTAAACTCCGCTGAGAGTTCATAAAATATTGCTCTTGGACAATGAGGCTTCAGTACCATCCTCCATCAAAACAGAGGTAAGAGGATGTCTGCATTTGTTGATTATGTTGCTAAGGTTCATTTTCAACTGCATTTATGTTCCATTCAGTTAGCACCTTATGGATGACTGTGTGTGTGTGTGTGTGTGTGTGTGTGTGTGTGTGTGTGTGTGTGTGTGTGTGTGTGTGTGTGCGTGCGCGTGATTACGAGTGCAATCTCCATGATTTACATAGCAGCAAGCTGCAGACAGGTTTGAAACACTGCCAATACTTCATCCACAGTGAATGCAAGAAAAGATATCATTATAACAAAGTCCTGTGAAGTGAAAATAAAACAATAACTGTATAACTGTGGAAGTGAGTTTTTTTTTTATCTGAAAGGTACTTAAAAAAAAGAAGTGAAACTCTTTTTAAATCGATTACTCAAAGGAAAGGACCAACCTGTTTGTGGTTAGATTGAATCAGGCACCCTCTCTGTCCCCTGCCCAAAATCCGACAGGTCACTGCAGCCTCTCTGGGCGTGGAAACTAATGGCCTTGCCTCCTGTTTTTTGCACTCTGTAATTTTTGGCAAGACAACATGCGCGGCTCCTTCTGCATAGAGTGGAGACAGAGGGTTACGGGGGATCAGGGGCTCTTTTTAGGTATGCTGGGGCATACCCGCTGGACACTTGGTGATCTTGGCTTACCACTTTGAAGTCTGCCTGTGTGTTTTACAGACAGGTGATAAAAGGAAACGCCCTGGCCTTAAACATCAGTATTCTCAAGAGGTGTGCACACCAGAGGGCTCAGGAAAAGCATTGTCAAGCCTCAGAACCTCGCCGGTGGTCCCCACGCGCTGCTGATGCTGTTTGAAATCGAAACTTTTTTTCTCGGAAATGAAGCAATTCATTGGGATGTATTGGTTTTTTTTTTTCAACTCTGCTTTCAGTTTCTCTCAAAAACACGTTAGACCCAACTGCCTCGCCAGTACAATCTATTGTGCTGCTCTCTCCCCCACAAGCCTTTACATCAGAAGCTGCAGCCTTGGGAATCTAACAAACCACAGCTGTATAAAGCAATTTCTCTCCCTTTCACCATTCCTCTCCAGAGATCTCCTCTCTCTCTCTCTGTCCCTCTTTCTCTCTCTCTCAAACAGCAGATATTTTATTTACTCAGCAGATATCCAGCTCTGTGGGTTTAACGTTAGAAATGATGTCTCGGCACATTGTTTAAGTGGAGCGTGTCATGATTTGCTGTGTCATGAATATTCACAGAGGGCTATGGCGAAAGAGGGAAAATCTGCAGCCTTTCTCTTTGCAGGTGGACAGCAGGTGGACCTCCTTACAAGCCGCAACCTCTTTTACTCGCATGTATGGAGGGCGGAGGAAACACGGAAACACAGTCTCACGCTAAACAGTCTTTGATCGGGATTGTGCTTATGACATCACACAGGGTTCCGTATGCAAACCATTAAATTAATGCACCTTGTTCAGGGGCAAAAATGCAGCTCCACGGTCTGGATCTGTACCCCCAAGTCTCAGGTTCTGAGCCCAGCACTCTGGCCTCTACATCACCAACCAGGGCGATAAGTACTCCTCCAAACTTTTTCCCTTAATGCCCATTATAGTAAAAATGTTAAACCTTTCAGGGAAAGAGTCCATTACTCTAAGTACTCTACTACTCTGAGTCAATGCCCCCAGTACTGTTACTACAAGTGAAACATTAAGGTCTTCAGACAGAGTCTGGCACCTTCACACTGCTGTCATTTGAGTTCTGAACCTGCCCAGGAGCTGCCAGGTGGTTCTGTGCGGACAATAATTTATACAGAGATAAAAATGGCCGCTCTCAACAGCTCTTTGGGTGATCTGGATGGACGTTCAGTAGCAGACAGACTGGGGTGACATCAGGGACCCGGCGACAGCGGCGGCTTTTCCTGCCACGGTCCTCTGCTCCTGGCTGGTGATTTATCACATTAGTGAAAGTGACAGTCATTCATCCTGCTGGAGGATCAGTCTGGTACCCAAGCACCCCCCCCCCCCCCCCTTTGCCATGCTCTCTCATTCTCTCAATCCATCGCTTCAAGGGCCAGCTTTTGCATGTCAGGGCCCCAGTCACTGACTCCTCCTCAGCAGGGTGGGGGTCTTTTAGCAATTACCCAGAAGGCAGTTCTTCCAGTCAGACAGCGCTTCCACAGTCTGAAGGTCATCTGATAAAAAGTGTGTGTGTGTGTGTGTGTGTGTGTGTGTGTCTTCTCTTCTCTTTCTCTCCCTCTCTCCCTCCCTCCTCCTTCCTGCCACCTTGTCTTTTACTTTGTCAGTTTAAACAAAAAAAAAATAATAATAACTGCCTCCTGCAATTGTCATCGATTGCGCTCTGATATAAACTACCTGAGTAACTACAGCAATTTATCTTCAATAAACAAGTGTTGGGTGGAGGTGAAAAGGTTCTTCTCCCGACAGGTCTCTGCCTGGACACTTAGATGGCGTTTAGTTGCCTGGCCCTGAAAACATATGTGTTTTTTTTTTTTAAAAACATTATTGCCTCTGAGCCACTCTCACCGTGAG
This sequence comes from Megalops cyprinoides, assembly GCF_013368585.1. Classification (NCBI taxonomy): domain Eukaryota; kingdom Metazoa; phylum Chordata; class Actinopteri; order Elopiformes; family Megalopidae; genus Megalops; species Megalops cyprinoides. Next base: position 64,203,522 of record NC_050584.1, on the reverse strand, counting down.
GCCACTCTACCTGCTGACAAACACAGAGAGAAAATAACAGTGTAGTCCTGGCCCTTCTGACTCCTGACTTTATAACCGACAGAAACCTCTGAGTGAGAGTTTCCATTCACAGCCCACCACCCCCCCCAACAACAGCCAACAGCCTATAGGTTGAGCAGCTCAGCTCTTGATTGGCTGATTGTTATCTTTAATCAATAAGGAAGTGAGTTTACAGGGTTCAGGTCTAGTTGGCACCGAATTACTTCCTGGGTTTGGAGACATGCGGCTAGCTTAAATAGCTATGAGAGTCTGAACCCAAGTGAGGCCAGGTGAACCCACTTTGGGGTACACTCCATGCAGTATTTTTGGCAGCACGCCCTAATGCGAACTAACGAAAACAAAATAATAAGCATGACCCTCTCTTTACTTGATGACCCCCAATGCCTCAATCCACAGGAGAATTAACCTATGCCACATACAAAACATCCACAAACCTGCACCAATAAGGACACAAGACACATTAATAAAAATGCACCAATGAGCATGCAGGACACGTCAATAATGTGTGAGTGTGAAAAGCATCAAAGGTGCCCTCAGCCAGTGTTACAATATTTAATTTGGATATAAAACCTCTTTAATTTGGATTATGAAAAAAGCCCTGTCCTATGTGTATGAAAAATGTATGTTAATGGCTGTGTTTACTTTGCTTTTTAATCTGAAGCCAAAATTGCAATTAAGACTGCTAACAAACTCTGGATGAGGATATTGCTTTTTTTCTGTGGATTTATTGCCAGTGAACTATAGCAGTTCCCCTGCTTACCGAATTCCAGTGGTGATGTCCTGAAAGTTAACGTGAGTAGAAGCTAATGCTACTCAAAATGTGTTCAATATGTGAAGATTCAAGCTCCACGAACATGGATATGTTTCCCTCATTGTTTTACAGTAATTTATGGCAGTATGGATGTAGGTGTTCTGGTCTGGGTCCGGTATATTTAATTTTCATGTGTGTGTGTGTGTGTCCAGGAACATAATTGGATAATTTATTGACTGGCCAAACCTCTCAACAGGGAAGACCAGATGATATAAATCATAACAATCCATTTTTATATATTATAAATGTTTTATATTTTACTTGTATAATCATTGCTACAATACTGTCTCTTTAAATGGAATGAGTATGATTACGTATGATGATGTTCCATTTTGGCGTGCGTGCCCCAGCGGGTAAGGGGCAGAGTGTGAGTGGTCACCCTAGATGTAGGTGCAATATATGGCCTGTCATGCAGGACAATGGTGACACACTCAGCATGTGTAAGCTTTAGGGCAGCAGTGTGGCGCAGCGGTAAGGAGCAGCACTCATAACCAAAAGGTCGATTCCCCGCTGCGGCACTGAGGCAACTTAACCCACAGCCTCGGTGTAAACGCCAACGTGCGTATAAATGGATAAAAACTTAACCAACGTAAGTTCACTCTGGATAAGAGTACCTGCTAAATGGCAATATTTTAATGCAATGTATGTGGTTCTGTTTGCAGTCACATCTGATAAGAGAGCACAAATTTACCTGCTAATGAGTGTGGAGAGAAATGCTACGCTGGACTTCCTCATTCTTCCTCTGTAGAATGTCTCTGTAAAGAGCCAAAAATATACTGAGATAAGCATGTTACAAAACAAGTGAAGGTTGTGACAAGAGGAGAACAACCATGGAAAAGGTCATTTTCTTTTTACTTCTTTGTTCAGTTTTAGTCCATGTGCATTTGCTCCCTGTGCATTTCACCTGTGAAAATTTATTCATGATCAACTCATCATTTTTTTCTCCATTCCTGTCTTTTGAAAGAAAACCATGTGCATCAACCGGATTTTTCACAGGGATGAATATGGGGTACATGCAGATTTTTCGTGTATGTGTGTATATGTCTCTATTTATCCAGCTTGCTAAATAAAACAGTCCGGCACTTAATTTGTTGGAGCCAATTAGCCAGGTGAAACAAAGTCCTGGATTTTTCTATATTAAGTTAGGAACACAACCTGTTCCTGAGTGTACAACCTACAGGAGCTGGACGAATTGATAGAAACAGCAAATTAAAAAAGACTCACATTTTGAAATAACTACATCTCAACTAAAAAGGAGTCCACCTGTTTCATGTTACTGCTAATTACCCATGTTTCCCCTGTAAAAAAAAAAAAAAAAACATTCTAAAATCTACACTGTGATATGTCAGTTTCCAAAGCAACATGAGAGATCTGACGGATATTGCAAAAGAACAGACAGTTGGTGCCTGAATGTCAGGTGTTGTCAGCCACAGAGACAGCAACATTATTAAACGTGTCAAGGGGAACGTTGTTGAAAATTATGACTCCAAACAAGATAAAACTGCACCGGGAAAGAGTCACTAGCTGAAGCTTGGCAGGGACAGCAGAAGGATGCTCAATAGGATAAGTTGCCAAAATAACAGCCTCAAAAGTGACCACAGAAATGAATCTACACCTCTGTGACCCAGTTTCAACAAAGATTGGATGTAATGAGCCTCACAAGGTTCATGTGTATGGTAGGGCTGCCAAGGTAAGTGTGCAATAATGCATAACCTGGATTCCTCAGCAGCAGAAGGGAGAATATGAGTGTCCTTTTTGAAACTATCTGGATAGGTTTGTATTTGCTGAAATCCAAAGAAACCCTTGTTGTCGGATGGGAAATGTTAAACATGGGGGCGGATCTGTTATGATGTGGGCAGCCATATTTTGGGAGTCATTGGGTCTGATTATGGGAGAATCATGGCCAAAGAATATGAGGCTACTTTAGGCAATCAGGTGCGCCTTACGGTACACACATTGCTTCCTCATTTACATTAAATACATTTAGCAGATGCTCATATCCAGAGCAAATTCCAGAGGACAGAAGTGCATCCATCCAAGTTAGATGAGCATAACGAGCAAGAAGATGTTCCCATGTTTCAAGATGATGATGCAACCTCATGAACATCAGGATGAAGTCAAACACCTTACACGCCCTCCCCAGTCACCACACCTAGACATTGTTGAACCTGTATGGGAAGTTCTGGAGCATGGGGTGAGAGATGAGAGTAGATTTCCACGTCCTACATCTCTCAAAGAACTGGAGCCTCTCCTTCTTGAAGAGTGATCCAATATTTCACAACAAACACTTCAAACCTTATTTAATAGCATTCCAAGAGAAACTGAAACTTATATAATATAAATAATATATATATATATATATATATATATATATATATATATATACACACACTGTGTGTATATATGATGATTTTTTTGATTGATTGCTGGGGTGAAAGCTGTTTAGGGATTCCATCCTGAGTCCTGTGGAAAGTGACTACTTTTCAAACCCCTGTCACGCTGAACTTTTCAAACTCTTCCAAGAGCAGTGCAGATTCTGACAGCCGAGGCAGAAAACGAATACCACCATTCCTCCCACAACTGCTACAAGCTTCCACTGGGTGAGGGGTCACAAATACCCTGTCTGTCTGATTGATGCGGGAAGAAAAAAGCGATGATGAAGCTGCGAAAGA
>NC_050584.1:64190000-64195000 GCF_013368585.1 Megalops cyprinoides | reverse complement strand
CATTGCTGTATGAAGGGTGTGGCTTTCACTGACAGACCCATCAGCTTGCAGTGAGACAGACATTCACCAGCCAGCACTGTGCCACACTTCTGTGGAACCCCAGCTATAGGGGTAGCCTCCTACCCCATGAAATGCAGCTTATGGGGGTACCCCACAGATTTCAGCCATCCCGGCTGGGATTGGGAGAGGAGTCAACCTCCATATGAAAGCTCAGCCATGCCCACATCTGCGTGAGTTGATCATGTGAGTAATCCGATCTTCTGAGTGACTCTCAGTGCCAGGAGTGAGGGCAAAGAGGGAGTTGCTGGGAGGGAGTCCCCTGGATGCCTTGGCCTGGCTAGTCTTTCCTCTGTCTTAAGAGCAATCACCGTCCAAGAGGTTGGGCCATAACCAGCACGCCTCAGCCCCAAAAAACAGGACCAAGCTGATTAAATCCTTTCGAATGAACATTTTCTTTTTGTATTTTATTTGTAGCAGGTGTTTGAATGCATTGGTAGTCACGTGCTGGACAGGGTAGAGTTTTACTTGATGCTATAAATGTGCTTTATCCAACAGCTGCTATATTCTAATGAACATAAATGTAGAGGTGCGTTTTAACCGAATGCGACGCAAAATTTATGAGCAACGCGAATGCATTAAAAGTGAATGGCAGGAGGCGAATGGGCGGAGTTAATCGTGGAGAAACTGCGAGCGACGCAAAATGGGCGAAATGAGAATTCGCTTGAGTTAAAAAAACGTTCAACTTGAGTGAAAATTTCACCTGGCAAAAGTCAATCACCTTCAAGTAGGCCTAGAGGCCACGCCCCCTTTCCAGAAATCTCAGGCCGATTGGTGTTGTCCACGTGGATCCATTCTTGTGTTGACCGTTAACTTTGAAAATGAGAGAAACGTTACTTCTTAAAAAAGAGAGTTTCTAAAAAATATAGACAGCGCATTCATACCATGCACATAGCCACGGCACTCACTGTCGCTGATCCATGATCCCAAGAAATGACAAACTGCTTGTGTGTGGTATTTACATATGCTAATTAACTAGCTAGCCAGCAACGCAAGATAACTTAGCTGTCTTCTATTGTGTCTAGCAAACTTGCTAGCAGCATTGGTGTAATCAAACATGCTTGCTGTGACGTGACGCGGAATTCACTTGTTCATTTTTCAGGCAAGAACAAGCACAAGCACATGCAAATTCACACATGCACGCAAACACACACTGTCTGTCTCCCTCTCTCTCTCTCCTCCTCCTCCTCCTCCTCTCTCTGAAACAAATAGGGCATCTCTCCCCCCCCACCTTTCCTCTTCTCAGAATCAAACAGGGCATCTCTCTCCTCCTCCTCCACACACACACACACACACACACACACACACACACACACACACACATACACACACTCTATGGAACAAAGCAAAGGCTAACACCCTCCCTGCCAGACAAACACTGTAAAAAGCCTGGAGCAAAGTGTAGTGCCCAATTAAAAGTTTTACGGCCCCGTCGTTTTTATTGGGGAGGTTCATTTCCATCGGTTCAACAGGGCCATGATTTAAGCTGGAACAAAGAGCTGAGTGAGAGAGAGTCTGGGAGTTCTGCAGCTCCATGTAGCCTGCCACAGACTGTTCATGCAGAGCGCTCAGCCAGGGAGATCATTCAAAGCCCATTAGGCATTCAATGAGGCGACTGGCTGCTCTGTATTACTGAGAGCAGAAGGGAAGCAAGCACGGCATCTCTCCTCCACCTGTCTCTGTATGAAACAGGGCATCTCTCCTCCACCTGTCTCTGTATGAAACAGGGCATTTCTCCTCCTCCTGTCTCTGTATGAAACAGGGCATCTCTCCTCCACCTGTCTCTGTATGAAACAGGGCATCTCTCCTCCACCTGTCTCTGTCTGAAACAGGGCATTTCTCCTCCTCCTGTCTCTGTATGAAACAGGGCATCTCTCCTCCACCTGTCTCTGTATGAAACAGGGCATCTCTCCTCCACCTGTCTGTCTGAAACAGGGCATCTCTCCTCCACCTGTCTCTGTATGAAACAGGGCATCTCTCCTCCACCTGTCTCTGTATGAAAAATCATGGATCTTTCTTGTCTTGTTTACAAATGCTTGCACACTGCATGTCAGAAATGAAAATCTAATGTTCAAAACCTTAAAGTACAGTATAAAACCTCTACTTTTGCAACAACAGCAGCTCAATAGCTATATTGAAACAGCTGATTAGCATTTTTGAATGAACAGATCTTTGAAACATTGAGAAATACATGATTTAAGTTGTGTAAAATAGACCAACCACAGCTGATTCCAGTCTCAGTCAGAGACATAGCCAGGTGTTGAAGTTCTTTCAATTACATGGACATATACAGTAAAAAGGGGATTGATTTTGTTCAATGTGGATACAGAACAACACAGAGGAGCAGAGGGAGAAAAAAATAATGTCTGGACAAGGGAGAGGAATAGTTGGGATGAGGGAGAAGAAGAGGACCAGGGAAAGGAGTAGCTGGACCAGGCAGAGTGTAGCTGGACCAGGGAGAGGGAGAGCAGTAGCTGGACCAGACAGAGGAGTAGTTGGACCAGGCAGAGGAGTAGTTGGACCAGGACAAGTGAGAAGGACAGGGAGGGGGTGAGGAGTAAGAATGCGTGCATTACATGACCGAATGTCCCTCCTGAATGCAATAGATGCCGGTTGCAGAGACATCTCAGCTGAAGACTGCCAGGGGCGGATAAGGCATGCCAAGTGTTTCTCCCCAAGGTGCATAGCGAGAGACGACATGTGGACGTGATGTGGACGAGAACATGCGGCCAAATGCTGGAGATCAGATAGATTAGAACAGGACTGTGCATTGTTTTGGTGTTTTTTCCCCCTTCTGCACCTTTTTACTGTATTTGTGTATTTTAGTTTTCCACATTTGGAACCTAAGGCCATGTATGTTAGGATTTTTTGTTGATCACTGGCAGGAATTTCATGTTGCTAATAAAGATTTTACTGCAGCAATTCTGTCACATACTATTTTTTCTACTGTACATTCTATAAAGTAAAGACGACTCATTCATTTTTAGATAGTATGTTGCCAAAAATGCACACATTCGACACTACCGAAAAATGTAGAGTGGTTTACAGTAAAAGGAAACATGAAAAGTAATGCAGTTTTTATAATGCCATCAACTGTTAGTATTTTGAAAGTCATTGTGCTATGATTGACTATATGTTCCTCTTAGAAAACATGTGCTAGTGTTTTGAAAGAATGTTTTGATATTGAGTCAGGTTTACAGTGTTTTGACAGAGTTAGTGTATGTAGAGAAAGTTTTTTTTGCATTTTGAAATGTAGAGTTGGCATTTAACGAACAAAATGTGGTTTTGAGCAGAAAATAAACTATTTGGCTAATTGTGTAATGTAGGTGTGTTGCTGTGTTAAGAGTTTAGAAAAAGTACACTATATGGACAAAAGTATTCCAACACCTGACCATTACATTGTAATGACATTATATTCAAATACATATACTTTAATATGGAGTTGATCCCCCTTTTGCAACTTCCACTCTTCTTGGAAGGCTTTCCACAAGATTTTGGAGTGTTTCTGTGGGAATTTGTGCCCGTTCATTCTGTAGAACATTTATGAGGTCAGGCACTGATGTTGGACGAGAAGACCTGGCTCGCAATCTCCATTCCAGTTCATCCCAAAGGTGCTCGATGGGGTTGAGGTCAGGGCTCTGTGCGGGCCAGTCAAGTTCTTCCACACTGAACTCATCAAACCATGTCTTTATGGTCCTTGCTTTGTGCACTGGGGCACAGTCATATTGGAATAGAAAAGGGCCTTCCCCAAACTGTTGCCACAAAGTTGGAAGCATAGCATTGTCCAAAATGTCTTGGTATGCTGAAGCATTAAAATTGCCCTTCACTGGAGATAAGGGGCCTAGCCCAAACCCTGAAAAACAAGTAAGGCCAAACACTTTTGTCCATATAGTGTATCTTAAGTATAGGTAAACGCTTGTTAGCAATTGTAAAAAACTGTAGTGTTTGAACATGACAGAAAGGGCATTTTTTAATGATCGGAGTCAGGATTTAATGCTTTCCAAGACTGCTCCAGCAAATTTGCGAAGAGAAGAACCTTTACCTTTGTTTGAAAATTCTGAGGGCTCTTTTGAGCTGCTGCCCTTGCAACCCGGTCAATGTTTTAAATGAAACAACCTTAAAACAGGAGCAAAGTCTTTTCCTAATTTGTGGACTGAGACTGCATTGGAGGAAAATGAGCCTCCCGATACATCCTCAATCATCATTTCCTGTTTGTGCCTCTCCTTTAGCTTCCTAATCTGTTCTAATTACTGTTTGTCTAATTATATTTTTTAAATCGCTCAGCGTGTACAACACATAAATAAAGCGTGGGGATTATCACCGGGGGAAAATAGGTCAGGCAATAGCACAAAGAAACAGGAAATTTACTGAATAATTTTGTTTCTCGCAACGATGTTGCGGGTCTCTTGGCTTGGAAATGTGCTGTTTATAGTCAATGTCAATCTTTATATAAAAAGATTTTCACATTATTTGAAAAGACTTGCTTACAGATTAGTCAACATTTGTCTTGATTTTGAAATAAAGTGTTTTTATAACTGACTTCACAAAATTATGTTTGTGAAGGAAAAAAATAGCACATGGAGTTAAAAGAGTGAAGTTAAGGACAAGGTCAAGTTGTGGTTGTAAAATTTTTTACTGTTTCTGTGCAGATCGATGACTCCAACATCATGCAGCGACTGGAGCTTCCTTTGGCACGGTGATTACTAATACATCCAAACTCTCTTAAAAGATAACCCCAATCCCATGGCTTCCTCTTCTTTTAGCCACAAGTTAAAACGATGATGATGATGATGATGATAATGATGTGTCGGGGAAGTGAGGATTTAATATGCCCTTGTTTATCGTCTGTCACTCTGAATACCGAACACAAATGACGCCAACTACTAAAACTCCTCACTTAACCAACATGTAAAATAATTTTAAAAATTGATTTAATTTAATAA
>NC_050584.1:64165000-64185000 GCF_013368585.1 Megalops cyprinoides | reverse complement strand
CTTCTATGCTAGCACTTAAGCTGACCCCTCTGACCCCATATAGGCGATATTAAATGTTCTTCTATGCTAGCACTTAAGCTGACCCCTCCACCCCATTCACTTAAACTTACACCTCTGATATCACCTCATTAACTTAAACTTACTGCTCTGGTACCACTTCAGTGTAATTGACTTCTGCTATTTGTTAGTTTGCTTGTTTGTTTGTGTGTGTGTGTATAACACTGCACATTGCTGGGAAAAGTTCATGTAAATGCATGGTATTGCCAGGTATGGTACCACTTTTACCATATAATTACCTCTTTTGTCCTGAGCTGCACAGTCTAGAGAGAAGTCATATTTACAAACCAACTTCAGCATCTGAACATACATTCTTGGAATATGTTTTGTTGAATCAATAGTGTTTCCAAGCTTGTTCCCTAATAGAAATCCCAGGGGTTATACTGTAGGTGAATTGACATGAATTGCTCAGGAAGCCGGCCCTGGCTTTGTGCATGGACCAGTTCACTTAACACATAGATAAATGGTCCAGAGAGACAAAGACAGATATAGCAAACAGCTGAAAAAAAAACCTCCCCCTACCCACAGTTGATGGTCAAACAACAGCAAATTCCTCCCACCACAATCGTACATTTTAGTAACACTGTAAAGTTTAACCCCAGAAAAGGTGTCTGCCAATTAATTAGAGTTTGTAAACTCATCTTTCACTGTAGTGATGACAGCGCCAGATATGAGGGTGTCTGGCACTGAAATTGTGCTCGCTTTTATTCCTGTTAAAGTGACATTTTGTTGATCTGTTTTCTGGCACTATAAAGGAGGGAAAACACCATCTTGAAAGTTGACACAACGGTAAAACAAACAGGTCTCTTATCTTTTTTTCTTCATCCACGCCCCCAAAATGAATGCCTCAGCAAACATCTTCACGTTCAGATGGCTGATAAACACTGTGGGAGAGCTACTATCAGTTTAGCTCTCGAGAAGCTAATCGTTTGGAAGAAGAGAAACGTGAAAGAGATGGCATTTTGGTGGAATGGGAACCCGAGGGCTATCTTGAATGAATGCAGGCTTTCATTTCAAAGCCACATTAAAGCACCAGTGGTTTTGATCTAGTAACTGGGCTCTCTAATGTTGAATTTACGGTTCCTGATCAGTTCTTGTTGTGATCAGGCTGGGGAATTACTCCACTGAGTGGCTCATTTATGGCTGTTTCCAGATCAGTGTGTTGCTCTTTCAGTCTAGCCGGGTCTGGTCTTTCCAGCTTCCAGTCCAACATCTGATCTGAATGCTGGTCTTTCCTATAGTACAGTGTCCCCATCACTGGATTTGGGCTTTGGTCTCTCATGTTTCAGAAAGGGGTCTGGTTTTACCAGTTTCCTAATTGTAAGTGGACAAGGTCCAGCACCAATTAGCTTCAGGCTTTTGGCACAGAAAGGTGGCACAGCCTAACAACCCAAGACCAGAACATAGCTGTTCACCATCAATCAATTTCTGAGAAAAATTTCACCTGCAAGACATTGTACAATATGCTCTAGCTCCTGACTTTGCAATTACGGAGGAATATGTCAATGTATTCTCACTGGCCAAAGCAATGACCAATTGCACTGTTGTTGATGTATGGCCTGTACTTCACAGCTAAAATAAGTGGACAGATTTCTCATTGAACAGCTCAATATGTATGATAAAAGCATCTATAATTTGCTGCTGGCTTGATTTCCATTTCCAAGAGCATAGTCAATATCGTTTCACTCACAAACCTGAAAACTCATTTTATCAGCGTTTTCTCTCTCAGCAAATAGAACATTAACACATGCATCATGGTGTGGGTCGATGGGAAAAGGATTTCTGCGATTAGTGAAAGTACGCCGCAGGTGGGAGAGTCGATATATGTTTCTGCTGATCCGTTTAATTAACCTATGCATAAACACATCTCCAGCCTAATGAAACCCTACGTGTATACACAAGCAAAGATTCAATACACACCTACTGGCCTGCACTTACTGTACACACCTCAATGGACTGGACAGACATACACATACACACCTCAACAGACTGAACGGAAGCGAATACACTGCACACAGTTCTGGAGACTGAATGTGGGTATGTTTATGCTCCACTATGCAGAGGTGTTGTCTAAACATACTGTCATGTGCATCCCTGTACAGGTTTGGCTGTATGCAGTTGCAGGTCTGGCGCTTTGGGGGAGCCTAGGGGTGCATTGCACCCCCAGACGGACCTCAGTGCACCCGCAGTTGTCTCCTTATGTCCCGATGTCTGCATAATATTTATGACTTCATTTTATCCCGGCACCAAGCCTGCGCAGTTGTATTTTTTTTTTTCTTTTTGAAAAGCAAGAGTGTGTTACCCATGATCATTGATGCACAGGGTGTGGGACAAGCAGATACTCTGTCCTTTCAGTCAGGTGATGTGTTGGGCTCTCAGAGGTCAGAGGTCATGCTGGGCCGGTCCTCACAGTTCGTCAGTTCGTCTAAGGAGACGATCAGCTCTGATCATGAGCCGTGACCATGCACCCGCAGACCCCCCACCCCCCCACCAGCTGTTCCAGCAGCTTACAGCAGAAGAACAGACAGCTCACCAGGTTACAGGTGAACATCAGAGACTCTGACACAATCCAGTCAGCTGGACAAAGGGTCATGGGAAAAGCAGTCTGGGCATGAATGAGCACAAAATGGCACAATTTTAGTTTATATTGAAGGGTTCACATTTTTATATTTTCTATATTTTTATATTTTTATCCTGGTTCGTGCGCTGTATTTCTATGCGGACATATATATGTCTCGATCTGGGGAAACGTTCTTGTCAGCATTGATACATCACAGCGCAGCCCGCGACGCCGGTCTTCGCCCCCCCCCCCCCCCCCAGCCCTCCACTCCCCACTGAGGTTAATCAGGCTTAATTCACGAATTTCCAGGCTGGGGGGATTGGAGGCGTCCAAAAGCGGGTTGACCCTGCTGCTCTTCTGCCTCTTAACTCCTCCGCGTACTTAAGTGACAGACTAGCGCTATGCTATTCAGTTTTAGAATTTGCTGGTTACTGAAATGAACGTCACGCACACACACGTCATGTGAAAACAGAGACAATGTCACGCTCATCCAGATTCTTTACTCCTAGTTTTTGTTCCAGTCAAAAATGTTCCCTGTTAAGTGTCCAGTAGAATACAGTGCAGAGTACCAGCTTAGAAGCCCAGGAAGTAGTCCCCCTTATCTATCATACAGCAGGGCTTCATTCTAACCTGTGGGTGTCTGACAGTGCTTCTTAAACCAATTTTGGGGCTTGCCATAAACTCCCAGCTAGCCCATTATTTCATGCTTCCATGACTTTTGGTTGCCCTAGGCAACCAAGTAACCGCTAGCGTGGCGGGCGGCCCGGGGACAGCGGAAATATCGCTGTTGAGCGGCAGTTAGTCAGTCTAATAGGGAAGCTCTTCCAGACCCCACGCGGGTTCTCCGGGGGAGGTGCGAAAGATCACTTGTCATAGCATCACACGCAGTTACGGGCCGAGAGCAGTCCGCATCGCTGACAGCACACACACTCCAGCAGAGATTAAAGTTTCATGCATGAAACTCAGATCGACGGTGTGTTTTCTTCATTAGTACATTTTTACATACGGCAAAAGTAATAGTAAAACAGTATTAATGCATGCAAATGTACATTCAGTTTCCCCGTCACAGAAAAAGGCATTTTCTGCTTAAATGAATGGGAAAGCCATCTGTGAAATGAATTTTGTAAAAATAACCTGCCCCTCCTTCACTGGGACATCTGCTACCAACAGCATTAATGGCATTTTGATTGTTTAATTTTTTTTTTTTTTTGCTTATGCAACATTTACATCTGCCTACCCCAGTGTTTTAAAAACAGTTTGCTCCAATGGGCAAAGCTGAATGAATTGAGCAAGCGGCATGGAAAAAAGGAGCACTTACGCCTTTCATTGCATTGTTCAAAATCATGAGGAACTCTTTTTTCGAAATGTTTTTGTAACAGAACCAGGTGAACCGTGCCACAGTGCAAGCTGCATTAGCTGTCCACTCTCCAGATCCGCTCTGCATTCTGAACCAATCCGGTTCTGACTGCGTCGGCACGGCTCAGTGTCACCTGAGAGGTTCCGGCCCGCGTTTCTCACTGAGAGTTTATCCGTCTTCACGATCGGTCGGACAGTTTCTAACCACGGATTTGGAGGTTCATTAGTGTGCTCTACGTGAGCCTGCAGACAGCTGGAGAGTGGGGCCTCTTTTTGGCTGGCTGGCTGGTTGGAACACTGGAGAATAAGTTATTCAGAACTCTGGAATTCCTTCACAATGACTCGAACAGCTTGCCGACAAAGATGCGAAGGGGCTCTGGTGGGGTGCACGGCAACTCTGGTCTGGTAGCGCTTTGTGTGAACAGCTTTTGACTCATTAAAATGTGTTATAACATGGCCGCGATGTGGTGGAGTGGTTAAGGAGTCAAGCTCTTAACTCTGAAATTGCCGGTGGAATACTGCTGTTGTTCCCTAGAGCAAGGTAGTCAACCTGAATTACCTCTGTAAATATACAGTATATCTGGATGGGTGCAAGGTCAGTTACTACAGCGACAGTTTCAGAAAATAATACAGCGCACAACTAAAAAATCTCAGCTGCTACTGCCTGATTGTAATCACCAAGACAACTCGTTATAAGACACAGACTCAATGTTGTATCATAATGAAATGTCACAAGACCCATTAATATCCACTCATTAGAAAACACTATGTCCAAGTTACCTTGTATCTTGTCTTTTTATTCACAAATTAATGCTTTAGCCAGCTCAATACAAAACGTAAGGGATTTTTGAAATGTCGAGACTGTTACTTGTTCCACATCCCACCAGCTAGTCTATTTTGAGGTCACGTGACAGTTGGATGGATCATGTATTGTCTCCTGTCTGCTCACAATACTTTGTCATGCAGGTGGGTATAGTTCTTACGTATAGTTGCACATTACTTGGCCTGTGACCCAAACACTACAGATGTGATGCCTTGGTGGGAGGACTTCATCTGAGTTGCTGAGCTCTATTCAATGCCTAGCTGTGTTAAAATAAAAATAAAATACAAAGGAAGTAATAAGTGATCACAGCCATAATGCAGACTGTGGAAGTTTCAAGGTGCTGCTGCTGGTTCCTTTCCCTTGTCTGAGAGCCAGGTTTCATCACGCATCTCAGCTTGCCAAGCTGCCTCACTGTGGATGTCTAAACATCACCTGAGGCTCAGTTTGGCCAGGACTGTATATGTGTGTATATTCCAGCCAAGTCTTCTCCATTCAAAGATCTGACCATCACCTTCGAAAACCCAACGGTGCCAGCCTCCCAGACTGTGAAGACCCTTGGAGTCTCACCTGATTTTTCATGTGATCCGTCTTGGAGTGGTCTGACATAGCGAGGCAAATAGTAACATTCAGTAGGCCCTGCATATTCATCCTACACAACATCAGAATAATTTACCCCTCCTTACCACCTAGTCAGCCCAACTCCTGGCACAAGCCCCAGTCCTGTCCCCTGTCCCTCCCCATTCTGATCTCTCTTCGTTGGCTACCGGTGACGACTTGCATCCGCCTCAAAACGCTGGCATTGGCCTGCACAGCGGTCAGGGAAATGGGTCCCTCTTATCTGGGGAATCAGTGGATTGCCTGGCATTACATATTGGCCAGACCACTCCACTCAGCTTGTTCAGGACGCTTGGCAGTTCCCTGCTTTCATAACCTCACAACCTGGTCACACCAGCTGGTCTGTCTTAATTCCCATGTGTTGGAAACGGGGCTTTCTGTTTCGGTCAGAACTCTGGGCCATCTTTCATCTCATAGTGAAGACTCCAGGCTACACCTCAGCCCCCTTACATAAGCATGATCTTCGTATTTGCAACTATATACTGTATGTGGAAGCATATTTCAGAGTTTTAAGTAATTGCATATGTGGAGGTTTACTTGCATGCGTATGTGTTACCATTATATTCGGTATTCGTGTAATCCATAAATCATACATATTGCTTTGCACTTACATGTCAATCTAGGCAAACATTTGTGATCTCAGCACTATGTTTGGTACTGACAATCATTCATTTCTGATTAGCAGTGTCCTGCATATGAAACTTTTCTTGCCACTTTATTAGATGCACTGTGTAAGTTGGTCTGGATAAAGGAGTCTGGCAAATGACAATAATGTAATTCACGTCACCAAGACCTCTTTGCTTTGTGTCATTTTGTGGGTGTGCTATAAGGTGAAGGTATTCAAATCATGTAAATGGTTCCATTGAATATCTAATTAATTTGAAATACATAAGTAGCTGCCTTGTTATGTAAAAGCTGCAGGCTTGGTTATGAGGTGTGGCGAGACACTGAACTGCTTTAGTAAATATCTGGTCAGGCTTATGCTTGCTAAATTGCATAAATACATTAATATAACCTACAGAAGCAGCTCTGGCATTAAGGATGTCTGTGAAGAGCAGAAATTGTGACCACTCGTGTAACAAGGGAAAACATCGATATCCACCAAGTGCAGCAATGAACGAACTTGAGGCCATCTCATTTTGGCAAGTAACTTTATTGAAAGGGGTGATGGCAAAAAAAATAGGCAAATACTGAAAGCTTTGGCAGCACATAATACACACGGTACACTCAGTGATTGGTGGTTAGCAAACAGTCAGAGGAGTCAATGGGAGGAGCAGAAATGTGATCTCGGAAATGTATCCATTAAGCTAACTGTACAACACAGAGACAAGCAGCTAAACACATGGCCGCGCTCTGCTGAACATTGTTTGAGTAAAGCGTGTGCCTGTGCTACATCTGTGACAAAAATGACAAAGAAATAGCACAATCTTATTTCTATCTAGATTCAAACAGATGCCATATTTCTGTGTGTTAGGATAAACACCCTTCAAAATCGCAGGTGTGCCCTCTGTCAGCTATCTAACTTTAACAAACACATAACTGTATTACTCTCTGGTAACACAGATAAATTTTATTTCAATAATAATAATAATAATAATAATAATAATAATAATAATTTTGACGTATCCTGTGTTATAATCCTCACTTACCAAAAGTGATCCAATTGTTCACACCTTAAATCTACAGTTAGCCATGCATAGACCGGTAGACAAATAAAAACAGTGGACATAGTAACGTGTAAGCACATTTTAACCAGTTTGTTCCTCCACTGTCCTGATGGCTCAAGATAAATGTCATATTTAACTGCCTTAAACATCTTGTTCTCTCAATGTTGTTGTGATGTTTGAGACCCGCCCCCTCACTCAGCTAAGCATCCAATGACAGTACTTTGCCTTTGATAGCCTGAAAAGAACCAACCTCAAACTCAAAAAGTAAACAGAAAATCAGGTTATAACGTCACATGGTGTTGACACTTACCTATGGTATTACACTGTATTTGAACATGATTATACAATTTGCATGCCAGCATTGAGTCCATTTCAGTCTCATTCGGTCCCATTCAGTGTAGTTACTTTGTACATAGTAACCACCGTTCATCCACATTGCAGTTGTTACCTGTGTAATTACATGTGTAATTACATAGGTAATAACAGATTCAACACTTGGAAGTACTGTGTAACTATGTAGGTACTATATAAATACACAGGTATTCAGGGCAATGCAGATCATATTGTTCTATGAGCTGTGCCTTTGCTTAAAGGGATAGGGGTGATTCGTGGTTTGGGTTAGGTTGATTTATGGTTAGATTTAGGGTTGAGATTCACTGTTTGGCTCAAAGTGAGGGTCGGGATAAGGTGGCTCAGTTAATGTGTTAGTGTAAATGACAGTATTGTAATTATATTTAGGAACTCCACGGCAGCAACTTATTTTTACCTAACAACAAGTTGCTGCACCATAGTTCCTAAATATAATTACGATACTGTCACATCGGAGTAAGGGCAAATTAGTTGGTACAGAACACAAGAAAATGAATCAGAAAAAAAGAGTTTATCACTATAATGATTTGAATGTTTGTTTTGATACATTCATAAATAATTACTGAGACTTCAGACCATTTTGTTGTGAGAATCTTTGGAATCAATCTTTGTACCAAGTTTTAATGAATCATGGTGCATCTCTCATCCTTCAGGTGGGGTGAGACAACACGGTCTCATTCCCAACTCGTCAAATACTGCAGCTTGGCCAGTGGCCCTACGCTTCATATTATGACGCTCTAGGTATCCCTCTAGCAGTAGTTTTGCATGTGCAGGGCTGTTCAATAGATATCATCAATGGGATTCCCGAAGCATCGGTAATGTAGCTAAGCTATGTATATATTCTCCCACAGACAACAGACATATTCTGTTGGCTAAAGCTAAAGGTAGTGTCCGCAATTGTAATCCAATACACTTTTTGTCAAATTCAGCTAATCTCCTCATGGTCCTCTACCTGACCGATCACTGTGCACGTTCAGAAAACTCCGTGGTGTTCGCAGGCCTACAAAGTCCTGGCTCTGTAAATGGGAAACAAACATAGTAGCCATAAATAATTCCAGCCAATCAACACATTGCTTCAGGAGCGCAGAAGGGAGGGATGGAATTTGATTGGCTGTTGAGTTCAAATATCAACCACGTCTCACCAGAATCGCGGACACCTTTAATCAATGCGTTTCATTGGGTTACACTTGACCTATATTTTCAAATATCCTAACACAAACGGTCAGGAATCTGCGTATACATGGAGGCTTGATTTGTGGCTGAATTTTAAGCAAAAAGTTACCTTTCACCTACCTAGTAACATTAGTCTAATCAAATCACAGCAACGAGCTCATCGCAGAAGATGACATTGACACGTCAGACAAACTGATTTGAACGAGATTCCTACATTACCAATGTTTCTGGAATCCCATTGATGATATCTATTGAACAGCCCTGCACATGCAAAACTAATGCTAGAGGGATACCTAGAGCGTCATAATATGAAGCGTAGGGCCACTGACCAAGCTGCAGTATTTGACGAGTTGGGAATGAGACTGTGTTGGATGAAACACAGGGGCTGTCTGAGAATTACTGCAGAAAAAATGTATTCCGTGTTAAAAGTGTCTGATAAACATTTGCAACTGTGCGAAATGCTATTTTTACATACACATATTCATATTATCACATGTGTAAAACATCTGTATGAAATTAATGTTTTCTGAATGGAAAAAAAAAGAGACCATAAGAAGTTATCGAGATCCTTCCCCACTTGTAGTCTTCACCCACAATTGCATAAAAGTTGTTTTCTATACATTCACTTCATGTGCCATGTAATTAAAAACAAAGTTTAGCCCAAGAACATGACACATTTATACAATAGAAAAATGACAGATTATCCACACAGATCTGAGAGTTACACAAGTTATATTACATCTAACGTTAGTTAACAACTGCATAACTTGACATATTTTGTTGTAGTATAACGCTTGATTGCTCCACATGATTAATTACGTATGGCATAGATTGCATGGTTATATAAAATCAATTATCTGAATAATTTCCCATAAAGTGCAATTGTGCCAATCCTGCCCACTGAGATAATAATAACTCATACTCTGTGTGATCAGGTAAAGAGGAAAAATACTAACCAGGCATTCATTTAACCAGCATTCAGCGTTTAAGTAAAAAATACAAACTCATTACTGGAGAATTTGCATTTCTTTTTCTATACAAAATCTGCTACCTAATTTTGTTCATGGTGCATCACTGTAAAGAACAAGCATTGCTCCTGGCAAGAAGGGTATTTGAATATATTACATTTTGCACTGAATTCAATCAAAATCTGTCCTTAATATTGACAAACAAATACACATAAGTGTTGCCTTTTTCAGGACGATATTCAATTGTGCAATTCAAGCTAATTGAAGTTACCGAAGCATGTCTATCAAGGAAAAAAAAAAAAATCTGAATTTTATTTGTGAGTTAAAGATGTTCAAATTTTGAGTGGTTGAACCCAGGCCTTTAATCACTTGGCAGACACTCTACACCAGGGTAATTTACATAGCCTCCATTTTTACATAGCATTCATTTATTAAGAAGGACACATGCTTAAGTACCTCAGGTTATACACCTTGCACAAGTGTGTCGCAGCAGTGTCACAAATGAGAATTGAGCCTGCAACCTCCTGCTAACAAGCCCAATATCAACATCTTTGGTAGCAAAACAAAACAAGAAAAAGAAACAAGTGAAGTACTTCTAGAAATAGTTGCAGGGTTTATGCCTCTGGATCTGACTGGCTGGGAACCTCTCACAAATTCTGCGAAACAAGGCTGAAAGGTTTCTTTGTTTTCTTTTGAATTCTGTGTGCTGGCTACACATTGTAATGTAAGGCCGTCATGCATAAGTCCTGGCTGTATTACAAAAATGGCTATAATTATGTTTTATTCTTGTAACTCTTGACAAATGTCTGAGTTTCTTTCTAATTAAAACACCCGGCCCAATGTGTGAGACATGTTCAATCCTACAGTAACATTCAATAAAACCTGTGGTAAATTAGGACAAAAATGGACAATTTTCATTGCTGTTCCTACTTCTCATTGGGGATACCCTAATCCATGTGATTTGGGGCCATTTTGAAGAGAAGTACTAAGGAGGAGTGTGCAAAAATGCCACTTGCAACCCAGGAAAGAGGCCAGGTAAAGGGGAATGCTCTCATTGGACTGGACACAAGTTGGGGGGTGGGTCCACAACTGGAGCCAGCCTATCTCTTTTGTGCCCACCTCCAAACATAGAGAAAGTAACGTAGGCAGCTACTGTGCTTTTAAGGAGGGTTCATTTACCGCTTTCAGATCAAGGCAGATACACTCCCCAAAAGGCCACAGATTTTTTTTTCTAATGGAAACAAGAGACAGGGAGAATAAATCACTTAACGCTTTGAATAAAGGCCTTGCATTATTTTAGTCCACCATACTCCACACTGCCCTGCTATGACAGTAACACTCCCCTGTATGTGCACTGCTGTGGATACACTGGAGAGCCAGCCAGGAGGGCCAGGTAGGCCATTTTTGCAAAGTTCTTCCCTGCCAAGGCCAACAAAATGCAGCACATTCACGTGTTGTTCAAAGCTCTTCTCCATCACAATTAACTATACAAAGTCCATCTCCAAAGGTCAATGCTCAAAAAGGCAAACGATCAAGGTGGTGGGGGTGGGCATGCTATTTACAGGTAAACCTTGCAGTCCAGACCTTTCCTGTTCTGCTGTGCGCACTGACAAAAGAAGCCGATTTCACTCAATGAGGCTCATACTGAGGGTAGAGCCTGGGTAATCTGTCCATACCCCAATCAGATCAATACCACATCCTGTCAAGATTGATAGCAGTGATCAGGACTCCACCAAACGCCCGCGGACATTAAAAGCACGTGGCGTTCTCCGATCGATCCCAGCTGCCCGCGATCAGTGAAATCAATGACGGGCGTTCCGTGCGGAGCAGGTGCTTGATTGGCCAGGTGTAACAGTAACGAGCTGAGCATCAGTCTTACTTTGCAGCTGTGCGTGTGTCTGTCCTCCTCTTTGAAAAGAGTTTGCATTCACTCCTTGCCTTATCTGCTGGGAAAATAAAAGTCATATCTAGTCTTACTCCACGGGATCGCTGCTTTTGCGGATATGTAAAAAAAAAAAAACACTTTGTAAAGACAAGTAAAACCTCTTAATGTAGACATCCATAGAAAATATATATTTCTTTTGTATTCCTTCATCTTTTATATTCAGTTCAAGAGCAAAGTTTTCATAAGGCTTTTATACGGTCCCTCCGAGAGTCAAAAGCCCAGACACTTCAAGGAGGGTGACTCATGACTCTCATTCTGCTAAAACGACAAGGAGAAATAAAATGATTTTTATAAAATAATTGGATCTAATATCTCCTTCCCTCTCTCTCTCTCTCTCTCTCTCTCTCTCTCTCTCTTTCTCTCTCTCATGCGCGGGATCTATCAATGTGAAAAATGATTCCCCCGCAAGCCTTCAAAGCTCCTCTTGGCCCGTGGTAACAGGTTGGTGCCTCCTGTTGGCTCTGCCGGGTTTTCCAGGGATAGTCCTTCAGCGAAATGTACGTTTTATCCGGCTCCAGCCACCGTGCCTCTCTAACCTCCCCTCTGACACATCGCCCGGAAGTTTCTCCGCGGCTCCCCCCCCCCCTCCGCCTACCCCCCCCCCCCCCCCCTCAGCCGTTGTAGTACGCCACGAGCGTGAGTGCGGGTCTGGCGGCGACCGCTGGGGCCGGCGCCGGAGCGTTCCTCCCAGAGGACTCAGACGAAGCCTTCTCAGGGGCGAAGGTGGAGGGCTGGACCGCCGACGGCACGCAGAAGGTGACGTGGTGGCCGTTGGCGCGGCGCGGCGTCCGCAGGCCCTTGGGGGCGGGCTTGGACGAGCTCTTGATGCTGGAGCCCCTCTCAGGCGCTTTGCACATCAACAGGGCCTGGAAACACCTGTAGAACTGACACACGGACAGACAGACAGACACACAGGGGCGGCCAGGCCTTTATTCACCACTAAACGATAATGTCAGTGCTTCAGCTTGATATTGTGTCTGCCTGTCTGTCAGTGTGGGTGTGTCTTTTGTTCGTTTTTGCCTGCATTCTTTGACCTTCCACTTTAAAGCCTGACAGATAAACGGAATAAGCTTTGGGACACCTTTTCCTGAAGTGCAAGATTATTGCTAACTCACTCACACACTCCCCCTGGTAGAGAACAGTGCCTTTCCAATCAGGCTTTGCAAAGCCTGGCTACCCTTTCTAACAGCACATACACCCCACCCCTCCCATACAGTCCCCCCAAAAAGTTAATCTCTGTCTCTAACCTATTTTAAACACTTTGTGTGATTCGTATTGTCAGCACAAACTCCACCTTTTCAGACTCAGATTTCAAATTTTAGCTTGCGATACAGGTTCACCTCTAATCCCGTGTGAAATCTGATATAGTATAAAGTTACCCTTACACATTCTTCTTAGGCACTACATGTCTGTTAGCATGATATGAGGAAATGCTGTCATGGATTATTTCAGGGTATGCTGTAATGTAATGATGCTAAAAACATTTTTTCTTAGTATTGTTTCGCAGCTTGGCGTGCCTTAACCACTGATGTGGCTGTGTTCTCGTTGATCTTGCAATGCTAATCTCATAAGACACTCTGAACAAGAGTTTCTAAACAGATTAAAAAAAAAAATCAATCAAGAATTGTGTGCAGAAAAGCACTGTTTAAAACTGCCTAAATCTACTTGCATGTTGATAAGCTTTGCGGGAAACAGGCTGGCACACGTCCGTGCAGGGATCGGGCGCGTGCCAAAAACGCCGTCCGTGGCGACGTTCGAAACTTTGCGAGTTTACACAGAGGAGTTGCACAGGGGCAGAGCGGCGTGCGGGCTTATCTCCGCGTTACCATGGTGATTTCCTGCCGCTCGCCGCAGACCGGCAGGATGCCAGTGTGGTTAATTAAATGCCAAGAAGGGTAGGTGCTGTGTGGGTGCTAATTTATCTTAGCACACGCTAGCTAGCGTTTGTTTAACCTACACGGGCAGCTACTTCCAGGCTACCCCCAAACTGGCATTCCCAGAGTTCAGTGCGGCATGTAGCGCAAGGTGCCACAAAAAAACTGCATGATAGCGTGTGATAATCCAGACTCCTGCTCCAGTAGAGCTCAGCTTTCTGCATAGCGAGAGCGAGGCAAGACCCCTTGGCCAGAACGGCTTCTGAAATGTATTTAGCAACATCATAAAATGCTGCCAGCAAAGACGTGGGACTCAAAACTGCTGGAACCCCCCCCCCCCCCCCCCAGCGCCTTCCAAGTCTCCCTGACCAATGTCGGCCTATGACAAGTCGTTTCTGGTGGATGAAGTTGCTTCACTGTAGTTTGGGATGGGTCCTTGACTTGGGGTAGTCTTATGGACTCTGGATGGAAACCGAGAGCAGGACAGAAATCACATGTCACGCAGTAGGATAGGTGATAGGGGCAGAGGAGAGAAAGTCATGTTACCACAGCTAAGGGGGATTTAAATGACACCGCTGACTACAGCAGAAACGGGACTGCCTGTTTCTTTCCACCAAGCTGAAAGCGTCCATCGGTGTGGAGGGCATGTTGGAGCCATCAGCAAGGGCTGACTGAAGCTGCTGCAGGATGGTGCAGAGAAAGCCCAGAGACCGGCACACTCCCGCCTTCAAGCTGCATGAATGACAGTCTGACTCCAAAAAGAAATGCAGGAGTTGCCTGCCACCTGTCAAATACACACACACACACACACACACATATACACATAAACGCGCATGTGCACACGTGAGAGAGAGGGAGAGAGGGAGAGAGAGAGGGGGGGGGGGGGGGAGAGAGAGAGGGAGAGAGAGAGAGAGAAAGAGAGAAAGAGAGAGGGGGGGGAGAGAGAGAGAGAGGGAGAGAGAGAGATAGATAAAGAGAAAGGGAGAAAGTGAAATTGAGAGAGGGCAAAAGAGTAAGAGAGAGAAAGAAACTGCCACACAGTGAGTACCTGTACCTTTTCCACTAGAAGCACTGTTGAAAGGAGTACGGCTAATGTAGTTAAGTGATTAGGGAGTTCATACAATGATCGTTCGGGGGCTGCCAGTAACTCAGAAAAGACTACAAAGGCAATTTAGGCCACAAAAGAGAGTGATTACCCCTGCATGAGAAGGATGCAAACTAATCAATGGAGCCTCTTTCACGGTGAACCAACCGGTTTTGTTCCAGCAATAATAGCGCAATACTATCCTGTCTCAGGTGTCCACAAACTCATCAATATGTGAGCAGCTTATCGGATCAGCTATCGGGAGCGCAGAGAGGATTGATTGATATAATCGCTCCTGTATGGTATCGTAAAGAGAGTTTGTCAGATCGGCATAGTTTCACAGAGGTTTTGTTTTGGCCGTCCTGATTGGTCCCAGTGCTCTTGTGCCCTTGGACTGGAGCTGCGTGTTCATCTGTAAATAATCTGTAAATAACTATCGGATCTATTCAATGATTTCCGTCATTCACATTGGTCTTAAGTATGAGATAATTTGCACCTTGGAAATTCTTCCCCAAAACAAACAAATAAATAAATAAATAAGCAGAAGAGAAAGAAATCAAAACAAAAACAATAAAAAAGTCATTCATTGCTCTGGCGGTGGCATTCTTTTCTCAGTCCTGCTGACAGATGAGTAATTTTCTGGAATAAAAGATCCTGTCACAAATGTTTTTGGCTGCCAGACACCAGCAGCAGGGGGCAGCAGAGAGCAACTGTGCATTATTCAGAGATGCCCATTTGGAGACCTGAATTTGCTCACTACTGATTGCAGGTGAACCTCCCTGATGGTATTAATTGCACAGACTAATTGCGTTTCGGATGGAAATAAGAACCGCTGCGTAAAGGCAGACGAAGGCTCACAACAAATGAAACGCGGCAATGTCATCGTGTCTGTAACACGATACACGCTGTATCTGTGATAGATTCAGAATGAGAGATTTTTTTGAGCTGTTCTTCTTTGAGTTATTCTTTTGAGTAAGGTGTTAAGGTCCCATTACAAGCTGTCAGTTACATTACAGGCCATAACAGAAAGCCCTGCTCTGGGCTGAGAGGGGATCCTCACCACTGGAGTGTCTTCAACAGAGTGGCTGCTATCCCATGATGCACTGGGGCAGCTTCTGAGGGCGGAAAGTGAAAAGCTGAACTTTCATCTGGGTGTGATATTGTTATTTTGTGTTTTATGTTATTTGTGCCTCACAGCCTTCATTATAGATAAAGGTCTGGTGATTAAACTGTCTCTGACTGCCCTGCTGGTGTATAATACATTTTCAAAGGTTGTGTGCTATAAAAAAATGATGCATGGTGTGTTATCCAGGGCTTTGAGATAATGCCCCAGGATGGAGCAGGATTTCGTTGAGGTGGTGTCAGTGTGTTTGAGAGGGTCCTTTCCTGTGTTTTTAAATCAGAGGTTGTCCAGTGTCTGCACCTGGCAACCACCATAATGTGGCACTCTAACAAAACAGTAAGACTGAGACAACAATTGTTAGCTGGCTGGCATTAGGTTGTGGCTGTGGAGCAGGTCTTGTAACCCAAATGTTGCAGGTTAGATTCCCATTGAGCAAGGTGAGCTGTGGCTTTGTTCAACCATAGGACAGTCTGCCATGGCAAATGTCCTTGTACTTTTTAAATTCACTGCGGAACAAACAACATTGTTAAAAAAAAGGGATGAGTCAGCAAGACGCTTGCTTTTTGAGCAGACTGAGTCCTATGACCTGGGTTTAAACCAGCCCTGTCATTTGCCCATGGTTACCATGAGCCCACAGCAACAGAACAAACTGGCTCAAACTGGTTCCACTGGGTATAAGGGTGACTGGGTTGGCCAGGGTTGTCTTGTCCTCCTCATTATTAGTCAAGCTGTGAGTAGATATTGGAGAGTAAGAATAAGATATTGGAGAATTTTAGGGACAGCAGACTATCTCCTACCCAGGGATTTTCATTTGTGAAGCCACCTGTCTGTCGGAGACCTGGTATTCCTGTGCTTCTAATTGGCTGAGGTTCCACATTCACGTCAGGGGGCTGGAATTCCAGTGCTTCTGATTGGCTCAGGTTCTGCATTAATGTCAGGGAGCTGGCATTCCTGTGCTTCTGATTGGCTCAGGCTCTGCCTTAGTGTCCGCACGCTGAAAGCCAACAGAGGGCCTTGGGATTCCTCACCCTCGAGTGCCACCCTGACTCAGGGAATGTGCTGAGTTCATCTCTCCATACTTCCACAGACTCTCAGAAATTAGCCCTACAGGCAAAGCAACCAATCCAATGATAGAGGCGCCAGATAAATGCAGATTGGCAATGTAGCACAGTGGCGAGGAGCAAGACTCAAGCAAAAGGTTGCCATTTCAGTTCCTTCCTGAGGCATTGCTGCTATGTTCTTGGGCAAGATACTTACGCCACAATTGCCTCAGTACATATCTGGCAGCATATCTGTAGCATAGCGGCTAAGGAGCAGGACTCCAACCCAAAAGGTTGCTGGTTTGATTCCCCACAGGGGCACTGCTGCTATACCCTTGGGCAAGGTACTAACTGATGTAAGCTGCTCTGGATAAGAGCATCTGCTAAATGCCAATAATGTAATGTAAAAGCTGTATAACATGTAAGAATAGTCACATATGTAAGTTGTTCTGGATAAGAGTGTCTGCAAAAATGATGAATATGTAAGGCTTATTTTTTAGTGACATCCCCCACTTCTAGCCATTCTCTATGTTAAAATGTTCAAATTTTATTTCATGTTGAAATTTTGATGCAAAACGAACTAAGTCAGGATTCCAGCACAGTACAGTGTGAAAGGGTAATAACACGGTGCAAACGAGGTAATGTTGCAATGCTAAGCCACAGCTGACCAAACCAGTGCGTGTGGCACATCACACAGAAACAAAACGCCAGTCATACTGAAATTAAGCGCGACAACAGGAAACCAACGATAGCATGAATGTTAACATGAAAGCGTGTCAGCAAACACACTGACATGTTCTGAAACTCAATCAAGAGGAAATGTTGAAACTGTAACTGGGTTTCTTTTAGTCTGAAGGCTTGTCACGCACTTCAAACTGCACGTCTGAGCAAAAAGTTATGAGTTACGGGATTAGCTAGCATAAATAATGCTAGTCAGAGCAGCAGCGGTGATGGGGTGACAGTAACATTTTCACAGACTGCAGGACCTGCATGGAGGGGCAGCAATGTAGCACAGCGGTAAGGAGTGGGGCCTGTAGCGTAACATAGATGTGATTGGTCCCGGTGCAAATATTTTTTCTTGCCCCCACCCCAAACACAGGCGCATGCTCATACGCACACACACATGGACACACAAGGTGTGAAGGTAGCATATATAGCTATCACAATTACGAGTAATTTTAGTGATATCGTTGAATGGTTACTTTGAAGACTGTGTGAAATGGTCAATGCGCGAGAGGGCCCACCTACAACAGTAAAGCAGTAAAAACTTGCCTTCGTCCAATGTAAGTCACTCTGGGTAGGAGCATCTGCTAAAATGACAGTAATGTAACGTTATGGGGTAGTGAAGTTAAGGCCACTCATTTGAAACTTCCGTATTCAGGCAAAAAGTCACTAATGAAGCAGATCCTAAATGAGAGCTCCACTGTATCCGGTGTTCCCCTACTCTTTACCTTTTCACCCTAAATTAACCCCCCACCCCCTCTGCCACACACAGACACACACACACACACACGCATGCACACACACCAATGTTTACCTTCCTTGAGAAAACGTAGTCTACTTAGTATACTCTCCATGCTGCATGTATACTTATAGTCTACTACATCTTGTCAAGGAACGCCAGAAGACCAGACACACACACACACACACACACATACACAGTAGGATCCACCACACCCAAACACCTAGCCCCCATACGCGGAGCGATCCATAACCATCGCCAACGTTTCCTCCAGAACACTTGAGCACGAGCTGGAGTCACGCTCGAGCGGGACGACGGAGACACGCCCTAACGTAACGAGCCGACTGATGGAGTTATTACACGCGGCGCGCCTAGCTCCCTCCTCTCTCAGCCCTCGGAGCACAGAGCGTGCAGTCGGGGAGAATAAACCCCGGGCAGGATTACACAGCTGTTCCCCTCCCCGCTGCACACACAGAACAGCTCATCAGAAAGGAGGGGACGAGAGAAAAGGGGAGGAGGGGACAGAATGAAAGAGAAAGAGAAAGAGTATGTGAAAGATGTGAAAGAGATAGAGAGAAGGAGTGAGGGGGGGAAAGAGCAAGGGGGATAGAGAGAGAGAGTTGGAGAGGAGAAAGAATGAAAGATTTTGTGAAAGCCAGAAAGGGAGACAGAGAGAGAAAAGGAGTGAGGGAGGGAGAGGGCAAGGTGGAGAGAGAGAGGAGAGGAGAGAGGGGGACAGAAAGAGCCAGGGGATAGAATGAGAGAAGGAGAGGAGACAGAATGAAAGAGAAGAGAGAGTGAAAGAGAGAGAGGGGGGGAAAGAGCAAGGAGAAAGAGAAAGAGAGAGAGAGAGAGAGAGAGAGAGAGAGAGAAAGGCAAGGGGGAGAGAGAGAATGAAGGAGAAGGAGAGAAAACGAAGGAGAAGGAGAGAGAGAGAGAGAGAGAGAGAGAGAGAGAAAGGCAAGGGGGAGAGAGAGAATGAAGTAGAGGTGAAAATTTCTTGAGGTAGGTTCTGACCCCACTTTATTTGGGCACCACACCACATCGCATACAAACTTCATTCTGCAGAAACATAAGAAAGAAACAACAACAAAACGAACAAAACCCCCCTCCCACCCTTACCCTATCTCATCAAAAGAGAAACTCCTCTTCCCCAAGGGGGGGTGTTGAGGAGTAAACAAAACCAACAACCTTACAGAGGGGCAAAGCCAAAAAGAAAGAGACATGGAACCACCATTTACACCCACAGCTGATAAAACTCCCCCACACCACGAATACCCACAAAATCAGCCAAAGTGCAATTTTACTTTGCACTTAACCCTGTGCTCCCCTGTAAAACTGTGTAAGAAAATTCTGTTTGTATTTAAAGATGAAGCACTTCACTCGCATTTGATCATAAATTAAGGACAAATGTCCATTGGATCCAGGGGCATAGTTACTGGCTCTACCCACTGCACTGTCAACGTTAGACAGCATTAACATTGTATTGTTGTAGAGTAAATCAAACTACTGCACTAAACCATACCCTGGTTCTTCTCTCTGTCTCTCCAGTTGTGGAAAGGACTGTGCAGTCTCTTTCTAATCACTGCCATTTTCACACTTTTAAACATGATTAAAAATTTCTGCTTCTTCTATTCATTTTTGTTGTGAGATGTGTAATATTCCCTAAGTGAATTCCAGTCTACATTTTTGCCTGATGCTCTGTAGCAATCATTTCACGCAATGAAAGTCACCTTGGGCCATCTGCTGAATGGGGTAATAATAGCTTTGATTCTCATTGTGATCGATTCATGATGTTAATGAAACTGACCTGACTGCTTTATCAATACTGTGGCTTTGAGAGTGAGTGAGAGAGAGAGTGAAAGAGAGGAAGAGAAAAAGAGA